>NC_088920.1:10115000-10132500 GCF_038396675.1 Hydra vulgaris
AGGTAGCCTGGTTTGTTTAGTTCTGGTTTGTCTAATAAAAAAAACAACAATAAAAAAAGCTGCAAAGTTTTTTTAAAAATATAAAGCCCTTGTATTAATGTAAAAAAACTTTGTGAGGCTGTTTCGTGCAGTTTATAACCTTAATAGCACAAAACGCGTTTAAAATAAAACATTGCAAATAAATAAAATTGTTCAAATTAATAAATTATAAACATTTCTTCATAAAACTTCATATTTGCGCAAAAACATGCCTATTAGCCAAATTCATTTGATGCAGCCCAAACATTTATGTTTACAATGTAGGGAAAAAAATTATAAATGGTCGCTTTTCAGTTTGATAAAAAATTAAAAACAAGCGTTCTTCATCCTAATATTTATACTTTTTCTCGGTAGATTTTTAAAACGCTTCAGTTGTATTGTGCTTCTGCTTTATGCTTTATAATAATTTTAAATCAAAAGATTCGAATGGTGTACTCAATATAATAATCAATAATAATCTATTTATTTAACCATAAAAATATGAAAATTTACAATAATATTTATAAACTCACATAAATAAGGTTAGGTGTCACTCATATAGTTAAAAACTAGTCAATGGAGTGACACCTGAAAAAAACAACAACAAAAAAAACAACAAATAAAACACAGAAAGAATTATAAATAAGAAAAAATAAAAATAAAAATTTTTTAAGAAAAAAAGAAAAAAAGAAAAAAAATAAGAAAGAAAGGAAAATAAAGCACTAATAAATAAAGATGATATTAATAATTGCAATAATGATATAATAAAAATAATAATATTAATAATAATGTGAATAAAAAAAACAAATAGTAACTACATCATGATAACTTTAATAAAAATTATAACTAATGGTAAAAATAATGATAGTAAAGTTTATAACTATGACAGAAATTAATAAATAAACATAACAACTGCAAAAATTAGAGCAATAACCATAAAAACTATTACTACAATTGATTCACTATCACTATCATTATAAATAATATTATTAAGATTTAAAAAACAAAGATAAATTAATGATAATAGGAATATTAGTAGAGTTAAAAAAGACAGTATAAAATAAAAGTAATAGTGGTTTTATAAATACAGTAATATAAAAAAAGCAATAGTAATAAAAGATAAAACTAATATTCATTAAAAATATACTCAAATAAAATTTTCTTAATTTGGTTTCGATTGAGAAGAAGAATGTTAGTAATAAAAGGGTATTTAGTTAAAAAAACTTAAAAAACCAAATAATACGATTTATAAAAAAACTTTTTTTTTATAAATGGTATTATTTGGTTCCAGTGAGAAATACATTGATTTTTAATAGAGAGCTTGCCATACTTGATAGTGCTGAAAAAGGAAGTGTGCAAGTTAAAATTTTCAGTATTTCGAGTGTAATATTTGTGTGTGTGTCACTTGTTTTAATAAAAAAATTATTCAACGAATTTGGTAGCTTATTTTGAAGAAAATCGATCACAAAGAGACAATTATAAAGCTTTATAAGATCTTGAAATTTTAGAATTTTTAATTCAGAAAACCTCTTTTCGATATTAGAACGTAAGGGAGAAAATGTCATAATTCTTAAGGAAGTGCGTTATAAGCTGTTTATACGATGTAATAGAAAACTACCTTTTTGACCCCAAACAGTGCAACAATAACTTAGATGCGAGAAGAACAAGGAATAGTAAATTGATATTAAAACATGTTGGGGAACATAGTGTCGAAATGATGAACAATCGAAATACTACCATTAACCAGTAAGTGTATAAAAATCTATATAAAGTTGTTTAAAAAAAGTTTATAAAAAGAGAGATAAATTTAATGTATTTTAAACATTATGCCAGACAATTTCATTCCAGTTAAACAATATGAAAAAAGATTACAAAAAAAACTGACTAGCTAATTAAAACTTAAATCAATCATAAAAACAAAGTGATATGCTGAAACAAAAATACAATTCAGCAAAAAGAAAATTATAGTTATAAAATTTAAAAGAAAGGGACAATTCATATATACAAGTTCAAAAATAAAACTTTCAAAATGTTCAAATTGCTTTATCTCGAAAAAATTACAATGGGAGCAAACTTTAAGATGTTTTTAAATGTTCTTAATGGTTTAAACATAACAAAATTAGATTGCAAAACTTGATTTCAAGATAATTTCAGTTTTCATTTTATTCCAACCATATATTGAATTTACTGTTTCTTCAACAATGACTAATAAGGTATTATTTTGTTTAATTTAAAAATGTTTGATGTATTGGCCTCTAGCAGGTATGATTAAAAAACATAAAGTTTTGCATCTGCACACTAAACCTGGAGATGACATTGAACATAACATTGAGGAAAATTTTCTACTTGTTATTCATGGCCCAACACAATCAACACAGTTTTTAGTTTTCTAGTCTAACAAACTTGTTCTCTCAGGGTCACATATCTTTATCAGGACTACAACCATATTCATTGTTGATTAGGCTAATAAAGTATAAGCATATTTCAACTTTAGTTTTAGAAGGAAGTTTTCAAATAATTCACCTTTTTGAATATTGTTTTAATAACCTAGACCTGGTGTAGAAGACTGGTCTTATTTTCAAAAACATTTCAAATAATATAAAACTATAAAAGTTTCCCGAAAAAAAATCGAGTAAATTAGACCAATCAGCTGTAACTTTATGTTTTCTGTAATCATGTCACTATTTTGTGTTTTGTTCTATGTTTATGTAACTAATACCACATCGATTTGAGCCATGTGGTTACTAAGGTCAATTTTTACAATACCAGTATCAAAACACTCTCTATTAATGAGAAATATGTTATGCCTTTTAATCCGTTATAAGTGCTTTGTTCATCAGTATTTTCAGTGTTATTTAAAATGATATTAGTGACACTTTTGGTATTATTTTTAAAAGTGTAATTTTTACTCAAGTATTATTATCATTTATTCTTCTGTCAGTATATTGATATAGAAGACAATGTTTTCAATTTTAATGTTATCTATGAAAAGTATAATTAAATAAAATAATGAAATATTAAAACAAATACAATCTGATAAAACAAAGGCACGAGTATACGAGTTTATAATGTATAGACCAAACGAGTAAGATCAAAGCAAAAAAACATTAGATACCATGTTTTTTATAACTTATTGTTTCTTGATCTAACGTACTATTAAAAATTTAAGTATAAATAAGTTTTTCATTCAAAATAGTTTTTAATTGATGTATCCATTCAATTTTTTTATTCAAATTGCTTTCCAATATAAGTGAAATAAAAAAAATAGGTTTAATAAATCGAATTATATTAAGTATAAAAATATGCTTGATTGATTTTTTAGAAAAGTTTTTATTTTGAAAAGAAGAAAAATACTTTATTAGTTTTTATTTATAATTTGATTTTTTTAATTTGATTTTTAATTTAACTTTTTCAATGGTTTAATGTTAGCAATAGAATGTTTCTATTTTTAAAACTATTTTTAAGAAACAAAATATGATTAACTGTTCAAAACATTTACGAAACAATTTACAAAAAAATAAAACTTTCTTCCTCATTCTTGTTTACCTTACCTACTTTGTTTCTTCAAATTCTTTTGAAATGTTCAAATTTTTTTTCAATTTCAAATTTTAATCGCAAAATTATTTGAATAAGAGAATTTATAAAAAAAAATAATTCTTTTGTTCAAATAGATTTCTTTTTGAATAAAATTCCTAAAAACGACTTGCGTATTTACAGAAAATGTTTAATCTTGATATCGCTTTAAATAAAATAAAAATATAAAAAATGGTGTCGCATTTTCCATACTCTATTCGACAATTTTTGTTAAAAAAATTTTTAGGTAGAAGCTTATATAATGTGTTAACAACATAAAAGATATAAATAGAAACATTTGTATAGCTAACTTTTGTGAGATTTTAATGATATTAAGTATATTAATATAATTGATAAATTAAAATTTGAGCAACTGTAAGTTACTGTTAAGTAACTGTAAGTTACTGTTAAGTAACTGTAAGTTACTGTTAAGTTACTGTAAGTTACTGTTAAGTAACTGTAAGTTACTGTTAAGTAACTGTAAGTTACTGCTAAGTAACTGTTAGTTACTGTTAAGTAACTGTAAGTTACTGTTAAGTAACTGTATGTTACTGTTAAGTAACTTTAAGTTACTGTTAAGTAATTGTAAGTTACTGTTAAGTAACTGTAGTGACTTAACTGGTTGTTTTGATTTAGTTTATAAGTAAATTTACTGTTAAGTACTTTATCCGTTCAATAAATCAAACTAAATATAACTTTTAAAGGTTCAAGGTCGTTAAAGCGAAAGACTTTAAATCAAAAAGGTTTCTATTAGCTGGTTTCTATTAGCTTTGATAAACTAAAAGAAAAAAATTTCAATAAAAACGAACTAATATATATTTTAATCAGAGCCGGTTTAGGGACTTTTATTTGTATAAGCGAGATCAAGGTTTGGCGCCCCTTATTATAAAAAAAAGTGTATTCATTTAAAACTCTAAAAAGTATGTTTAGGGTTTAATATTTTTTTAAGTTTTAAATTAATAAGATGAGTATATTTGTATGTGATTGTTTCTTAAAAATTAAATGAACAATCAAACTAAAATCATATTTTAGTAGAGTAGGTTATATAAATAAACCAACAATTTTTCACGACAGTTGTAATAAAAAAATTAAAATGCAATTGTATGCGTAACATTACCTTATCATGAAATGTGTTTTCGGTAAATTGCGCATACTTATTAAAACCCCTAGAATACATTACAAACATAATATCCTATTAAATGTTTACCGTACATTACTTAAAAACTGAATACGTAATTGAAAGCGCCGTAAAATTAATTTTTAAACAAAGAAATTAACAAAAAGATATATATTAAAAAATATATATATATACAAACATGTTGTCAATGAAACTATCCAATGGAATAGTATATATCATACTTTTTATGAACAAATAAATAACCTTAACAGTATATTTTATAATTAATTATACAAAGTTTAATAATACAAAGTGACATAAAATAATAAATATCGTAAAATAACTTTTATAGATAATGTAAATAACAAATCTAACATTGTATTGAACAATAATTATAAAAAGTTGCAAAGCCTTTAACAAACACAATGCTTTTAGAAACTTTTAGAAAAAAACTTTTCTTGCCTTAACTTTAGCAAAGTCTTTTAGAAATGAATCGGTTTCAATTGTACTCAGAACCTGGTGTTCAATTGCTAATGTGGCCATCTCACTAGAGCGGTCCTGAGAATTAGTCGATCGAAGGTAATTTTTTGATAATTTTCATTTTAGAAATGCTTCTTTCTCCACTGGCCACTGATACGGGGAGGGTAAGCAAAGTTCTCATTGCTACATTCACATTAACATTGGGAAAGATGTCAAGCAAGCGTTTTTTTGTAATATAAGATAGTGTTGTTTTGGGGCAGCTATCGTTTGACAACATTGGAGCTAAAATTACAATTTCACAAAACAGTTCATTCAAGCTGATGTCACTCTTGCCATCAACTGTCAAAATGGATTGCTGGTTTTTGCATTTTTCTTTAATTGCATTCGTTTCACATTTGTCTATTTTTTTCAAGTTATAGAGGAACTCGAAATGTTTGCTGTGATTTTCCATCAGTTCAAATCTTTCTGACAATGAATTAATTGCAGTGTCTAAAACTACAAAAAAGAAATTTACTTTGAAAGACTCTTTTGCCGACTTCACAGGTTCATATTTTCTTTCATAGGAAAATTGCCTTTTGATCTTTCTTGGCCTAACCACTACATCATCAGAGAAATTTAGATCGATGCCCAGTTTTTCAGAGAGTTCCTTTGCATCTGTAATAACGTTATTCAGTCCATTTTCTGATCTAAAGTTCTCCAAAAAATACTTAACACTTTCAATTAGTTTCAAAGCGCTCTTCAAATCAACAGTTTTTATTTGAAGTATTTTGCTTACTAAATTAATTTTGAACAAAACATCATACCAAGTGACCAAACAGCAGAGGAATTTGAAATCTGTAATTTTGTTGGCAATTCCCATAACGGTACATTTTCCATAAGCGTCAATCTTAGAATCTAACGTTTATTCATAGATAGCATCATAAATCTCATCGATGTGGTATCGCAAAGGTTCGAAGGCGTCATTCGTGCTCTCCCAACGGGTTTCATTTAAAAATTTTACGGTCAAGTTAGTTACATGGTTTGTTAAAATATTCCATCTATGGTTTGATCCAGAAAAAAAAAATAAAGTTTCTGTATATTGTTGAAAATGTTAACAGTTAAAGGCAGGAAAGCGCTGCATCATTGACAACAGGGTTTAATTAATTACTTCCACAAGGAACAAAAAAAGCTCGTGGGTTAAGGTCAAGGATCCTTTTTGTACTCCTACATTCTTTCCCTTCATATTTGATCCATTATCATAACCTTGGCCACACATATTATGTAAAGACACTCCTTTTTTTGAAAGCATGTCTAACAAGCAAGCTGTCAACCCTTGCCCATATGTATCTGAGACCTGAACAAATCCAAGAAAATGTTCCTTTACGTTTAATTCTTCACCTGGAACTGCATAGACAAACCGAACAATAAGAGTCATTTGATCTTTACGATATTCGTTAGGAGTGCAGTCAAGAATTATAAAATAATGCAAAGCTTTTTTCAGTTCTTTTTTTTTTTTTTTTTTTTTTATTTCGTCATTTTCATAATAAGTTATTTACAAAATATTTTGAGTTAAGATATGACCGGAGCAGGCAGAAGACAAAAGTCTTATCATCTAGCCCCGTTGTATCGTTTACACTATCATAAATCATAAATTTTTACAATATCGATAAAATAATATAAATACTTTTAAATAAACATTTTACATTTTTTTATACATAAAAAAAGAAAAAGAAAAAAAAGAAAGAAATATTTATACATTCATAAAAATACATATGTATAAAAAAAAAAAAAAAAAAAAAGAAATAAATACGAATTTAGATAAATAAGCAAAAAAAATATATGTTTTACTTTTAAGCAAACGAAAGAAAAGTTAAGAATTGAAAAAGAAGATATTAAAAATAAAATAGAATTTGAGATATGTCATAATCAAGTAACTGTTTTTTTAAAATAACTTTGAAAGTTTGAAGTGAAATTATAAAGTTTTACTTTCAATTGGAAGGAATGAGTTCCACAAATGTGGCCCTCAGTATGCTATTGAGAAATTAGACTGTTTTAATAAGGTTTTTGGTACCTGATAGTTATGCAATGAATGTTTTGTTTGATATTTATGATTTATAATAACAAAAAGGTCGTCAAAAATATTTGGCAGCATACGATATTTAAATCTAAACATGAATAAAAAAAAACTGTAGATATTTAATTGATAAACATTAAGCACTCCAAGCTTTTTAAGCAGTGGATTGGCACTGGTGTATTTATTAGCATTTAATATAAGGCGGCTAGCTTGTTTTTGTTTATTTAAGATACGCTTTAATTTTGATGGATAATTGCTGGCCCACGCAATATTACAATAACTGATATAGCTATGGATAAACGAAAAGTAGATAAGTTTTAAGCAGTTTTTATCCAACATATGTCTTGTCTTGTTCATAATTCCGATACTCTTTGAAATTTTATTTTCTATTAAATTAATGTGGTCTTTCCAACTTATTTGTTCGTCAAGTAAAACGCCTAAAAATTTAATGCAGAATGTCCGTTGTAAATTAGTTTTTTCTATTGAAATATTTGGGAGTTTTAGGGGCAAATTTTCAGATTTGGAGGGTTTAGAAAAAAGAATATATTTGCATTTAGTTTTATTTAGAGAGAGTTTGTTGGCTTTCAACCATTCATTGAGGTTGTCAAGCTCACGATTAATAGTGATAAAGATTGACTCTATGTTTGAGTGGGTATAATAAACCTGAGTGTCGTCAGCAAAAAGATTGAAATTTAATACACTAGAAGATAAGTAAATATCGTTTATATAGATAATAAATAATAAAGGCCCTAGAATAGATCCCTGCGGAACTCCGCAAGAAATGTTTTCTAGTTTCGTACAGGTTTTGTCATAAGATACACATTGTTTGCGATTATTAAGATAGGACAAAAACCATTTATAATTATTATTTTTGACACCATAATTTCTGAGTTTGTAAAGAAGAATAGTATGATCCACAGTATCGAAGGCCTTTGAGAGGTCAATAAAAACCCCAAGAGTATATTGGTTGTTTTCAAATCCGTTTAAAATTTCTTTAACAAACTTAATTACTGCATGTTCTGTCGAGTGCCCTTTTCTAAATCCGTACTGATTATTATTAAGCAATTTATGTTTTATAAAATAATTGTATAGCCTATTATGCATTATTCTCTCTAAATTTTTAGAAAAACATGGAAGTATTGAGATTGAGGTCTATAATTAGATAATTTAGAAATATCACCGTCTTTAAAAATTGGAACTACTCTTGCTAGTTTTAAGAGGTCAGGAAAAATACCATTATTAAATGAAAGATTAAAAATAATTAGTAAGGGTTTTTCAATAATATCAAAAAGTTCTTTAACAACCCTTGGGCTTATGTCATCAAGACCTGAGCTTTTGTTTGGTTTTAACATATTAAAAGCAAACCGAAGTTCATCAGGAGATACTTCAAGCTCATCCATCACACAGTCCTCTTCTTTAATATATGATTTAAAATTTTTATTTCCGGGAGTTATTTTATTTGCTAGGTTTTGACCGACGTTTATAAAATAATTATTAAAACTCTCTGCAATAACTTTTCGCTCATTAATTACTGTTCTTTCATCTTCAGTGTATACATATTTTGGTAAAGTATTACCATGATCTTGTTTATTTTTTCCTATCACTTCCTTTATTATATCCCACGTTTTTTTGTTATTACCAATATTATTTTGTAGTGATTTTGAGAAATAATTTTTTTTAGCTTTCTTTTTCAGGTTTTCAAACAGGTTTTTGTAAATTTTATATTTTTTTTCGTTTTGATAAGTTTAATTTTTTAAGAATTTTTCATATAGTCTTTGTTTTTTCTTTGAAAATTTTATAAGCCCTTTTGTAATCCAGGGACTTTGCAGGTTTTTAAGCTTAGTTTTTATTTCCTTCATCGGAAACGCTTTGTTGTAAGCATTAATGAACTCATTGTAAAAAAAATCATAAGCTATATTAACATCTTTGCAATTATTGAGTTGTTTCCAGTTTACTTTGAGTAAATAATTTCTAAACGCCTCAATATTAATTTCATTAATCTGCCTTTTTACATCCCTTTGTACTTTGCATTTTTTTCCTTTTTAAAAAAAATCCGAAATGAAAAAGATTGGAAAGTGGTCGCTTATATCGCTTTTTATGATTCCGCTTTGAATGTTGCCTCGAGTTTGGTGGATTGCCTTATAATCTGGAATTTGAAAATTATTTTTTTCATTTCTGCACCATGTTTCTATTAAGCATATTACCGTAAACTCAGAGTTTATATTTTTAAGCATTGATTTAAAACTTTCAAAGTTTTTTTTCACACTACGAATGTTTAAAGTTGGAGTTGAAAATAACAATTGTGACGCATTCATGAGGTTAGATACTTCCTCAATATCAAAATAGTTAGAGTTGATCATGACGTCCTCAAAAAAGTTTACATCTGGATCATTATCATTATTCAAAAGAAGTGTGTTTTGTTTATTAAAAATTTCTAAAAGATTTGTTACGTTTGATTTGTTAACCATTTTAATTATTATAATATTTAAAGTTAAGATTAAAAATGATTAGATTTCTAGCTATATCATTTTGAATTATTATAAACATTTATTAAAATAATAAGTTTGTCATACCTGACGATTGGATTTTCTCCATTTAATTTTCTCACTTTCGCTTCAGAAAATAACTTTCTTCGTATTCTTGCCGTCTCTTGAGAGAAATCTTCATTCACGTAAATATTCAGACCTTTGAGTTTTCTTGTTTCTTTTAGAATGTTTGATTTATTTTTAAACCTTAACAACTTCAATATAATGGTTCGGGATCGGGCTTCTTTTCTAAATCCAACTCGATGCGCTCTTTCAATTTCGACTCCTTTTACTCCTAAATTTACACATAATATATTCTGAACCTTTTGTTCAGTTTCATCCCAAGTTTTGTTGATATTTTCAGGAATTCCGTCTATCCTTAAGTTATTACGCCGCGATCTATCTTCGGAGATTCTGCATTTTTCGTTTAAAATTGTAATATTATAAGAGCTTTCAAGTTCTTTAGAATCATTAGCAGCTTTCACCTTTTGGTCGATTAAATGTTCGTGAAAATTTAAGCTTTCTTTTAAGTCTTTTATATCATTTTCTAGCAAGTGTATTCTTTTAGTGCAATCCAATGTTTTTGTTTCAATATCATCTTGGCGTGTATTGATTATTTTTAAATTATCGCTAAGTAAGTCCACAAATACTTTTTCTTGTTCTTTAAATAATGTTTGTATTTTTTTTTTGTGCTGAATGAACATATCTTTTATTTCGGATAAAGTAATAGCCATTTTTAATTTTTTTTTTCATTTTTATTTGAGCTGTTAGAATTACGTCTGCCCACCACGGCGGTCGAGTTCTAAAAAAGTAAAAATTTAAGCTTTCTTTTATATCATTTTCTAGCAAGTGTATTCTTTTAGTGCAATCCAATTTAAGCTTTAGTTCTCACACGATATGCTCTGTAACTTTACATGAAAGAAGAACAATAAACTCATTTTTAATTTGTTTGCTTAAATAATGCACGTGAGTTTCGTTGCCAGTTATCCAACGAAGATGTTCAGAAAGTGTCAAATTTTGAAATGTGTTCAACAAGTTTTAAAAAGTTTCCATTGTTTTCTTTGAAAACTGTTTCACTTGTTCCACGAAAAGCTAATTCTTGAGTGCCACAGAATTGCACAATACAAACAAGTCGTTTTAAAACTGCATACTAATGGTCAGTTTCAGAATCATACGTTGAATCATACGTTGATGTTGGGAACCAATAGTGTTGCCTAATTTCAATCTCGTGGCAAGTTCTCGATAAGAAATGGTCGCATTTCCGTGAGAGGTTGACTTTTCATGTGTACGTAAAATATTTTTTATGTACACATGAAATGTGTACAAAAAAATATTTTACGTACTCTCCTTAAGACATGTTTTTATGTATAAAGGGTACTCTCCTTGACATGTTTTGCCAAGGAGAGTACCCCTCTGTTCCATAAAGATATATTTCATCAGTACTAAATAGCTGGCAAAAAAAACAACAACTGAATTTTTAGATATTGAATACACCAACCAATCCCTGTCAATGTCTTCTCCATTTGGCAACTTAGTTTTGTAATTGACAACTGTGAACCGTCTGCCTGAACTACTGTCAATAGGAAATTAATATTTTCAACCTGCACTGGTCCTATTACAAGAAGCACTTGACGAATGTCATCTGTGATTCTGGCTGGGCACATTCCGCAGTCTTAAAGCGAGTCCCATGATAGTGACGAAGTGACCGCATTTTTCTCGGCACCAGTGTTCTGAAACAATAACGTTGACTACTTTACTTAATGAGGTTTTATACAAAAACAACATTATTTTTAAAATTCATTTTTAATAGTGGATGAAGGATGATTATTACAAAGGTTTTTAGTTGATTTTTTCCAATTTACATAACCCTAATTTTTTCACTTGGTACAGAAATCATTTGTTTGTAAAATTTGTTAAAAGTATTTTATATTTTATCTTTTTATTTTGTATTTTTGTTTGTTTTTTATTTTTACACCAAAAAAAAATTAATTTGCCGTATTTATTATCATTTATTTTATTTTGTTTACTAATTTCCAGAATTGTAATATATATTAATATGCACGGCCTACTTAAATACACGGCCTTCTATTCTGCTTAAACCGGAAAAAAATAGAAGGCCAGTTAAAAAAACGCATATTTTGTCGGATGGACAATCTTTCTCAAAATATTTTAATTTTTGAGCTATAAATTTCAAGCAAGTAAATCTGGCACAGGATAAAAAATTTTGCGTTGGCTTAATCGAAGTATATACTATACTTCACTAAATTTTGTAAAATTTTAGGATTTTTTTAGGTTTCTTTTCGTAATAAATAGTAACCATGATTAATAAATGTCTTTATTGAAAACAACACAATATTTATTAACCTTCATAATTATTTATTACTTAAATGATTAAAGAAAGACATGGGTTATATTTGTCAGTAGAATTTTTGAGATATTCAAGGACTGTACAAGAAATACGAATACATAAATTCTCAAAAGTAAGCTTTAAAAGTATTTAAAAATTTTTTACACAAGCTGTTTCAAAATGTGAAACGAAAGATTCGTATTTTTTTCTCTGTCTTTTTTTAAAGGCAACAATGTTATCTGCAACAATTGAATCACTGGCTCTCTTTCAGATGTTATTAAAATAAATATTTGAAATAATAGTGTGTATAATTTCCTTTCCATATTTTTGGTGATTTAAACATAAAAATGGTTGGTAACTTTCTTTACTGCCAAGAACTAACTTTGCTGCTTTACGGTGTTGCATTTGAGATCAATAAATAACATCAAATATATGATCTAGCATAGCAAAACTATCACAGACATATTCTAAAAGGGCTAGTGATGGAGTTGTTAGCCCATCTCTTGATAATTTATTTAAATAACTATAGTCATTCGACTCCTGTTGACAATGTTGAATACAAAGCAACTTGCAACATATTTTAAACTTCTTAATCAGCTTTTTGGCAATAAAACCAGCAATATAAGTAGCAACTTCACGCAAATCATCTGATAAAATCACACAATCATAATCTCGTTCTTTGATCTGATCCATCAAGGATCTAGCATGTTGTGTATCTTGAACATCATTAACATCATTGTCAAATATTTTAATACCTTCCTTTATTAAACTTTTTCTTTGGATTATCTTTTTACTATAGATAACATCTTTCAAACTGACAAGAAACCTGCCACCACTCATTTGGCGGTATTGTCCAAATCTTCTTTCTAACAGATCACTTTGAAAACGAGCAGTCAATATAAATTTATAATTATCTTCCAATAAATCTTCTATTAAAGAAACTTGACATAATAAAGTTCTTTGTAGTGCTGATGATGTTTGAGGAGATAATGTACATTTCTCAAAATTTGGGATTTTGGTGTTTTTCCGTTTATTTAACCATTCAGCGAAAGCTCGAAAAAACTCAGGTTTTTTATCATTAATAATAGCAGCATTTCCAAGACAGTTAGGAAACTGATTTTTCGAATTGTCCACCATTTATTAAAAAGAGTTAGGAAAGATGCAATATCTAAACGGTTGGGAAAATACGATTTTATTGCTGCTGCTGTAGTTTCATGGAAGATATTTAAAGCAACAGTGACATTTTGCTTGTAGTTTCCAGGATGGACAACTTTGCTATTTATTTTTGGTGCTTTTTTAAAACTTGCATCCAACAGGCTGTCCTTTTCTAATAAATCATGAAATATTTTTCACGATATTTCTGCTGGTTGAACGTGAATTTCATCTTTAAAAGCTGAAAAATTAAATTCTGGAAAAAAAACCTTTTTTTATTTAGTAAGTTGTTTCGATTGTTTTTAATCAGATGCACTGTGTCAAAGAATAGGTAAATTTTTTGTGATTGTACATTAATAAATAAGCCATCTGGTTTTTTACCATATGCATCAAGCAATTTTGTAAAAGAGGAAACATTTGAAGAATGATTGTCACAAACAACACCTCGAACATTAAAACTATATTTTATTAAAGATTGAATCAAGCTGAGAATTCCAGTTTTCAACCAATCACTGTTTAACTTTATAATTGGAATTGCTTTGATGACACAAGAGGTATTTTTTTTTAAACCAACTACCATAAAAGAATGCTTCTATAACATTCATTTTCTTCACTAATCACAATTACATCTCCACCAGAATATTCTGCACATTTTTGCAAATACATTTCATCAAAAATTATTATATAAGATCATTTAGTAAGCTCCCATTTTCATGTAACAATTTCAAAACTTTCATAAAATCAATTTCAACTGCTCTAAGCTTGCCTAACAGTGATATAGATGGAAGAGGGAATTCCTTCAGCAGTAAATGATAAGTTTGCAATGATGTGTAACACATCATCAAGGCAAATCGAAGCATATTTAAAGAATAAATTTGATTTTTTCTTATTTGGTGACTTTTAAGTTCTTCAAGAATTGGAGACAACTTTTCTATTTCGATGCTAAAATGTGAATCGAAGTTTTCCAGCATACTCCTTCTCTTTAACATACATTGATGGGTTACTCTGAGCCAAGGTGGCAAAGAAACTGTAAGATTTTTATAAAAAAGTTTGGCATGAAGATTTTTGTCAATACGAATACATTCAGCAACTTCAGGTATGTGTAGTTCATTTTGAATAATTTTATGGAACACGACACAATCATCAAATTTGGAAAATGAATATCCTGTTGGTGAATCAGCAACTGTAAGAGAATTAAGATCTTTAATAATATCATTTGATAAAAAATTTGGTATTCATCTTCTTGAAAAATTCTTTTAGTTGGTAATTTTCTTGGTATAAACATAGCTGGAAGTGAAGCTGTTGCAATGCTAGCCGGGTATATTGTAGGAACAGGCTTCAAATTATACAACAAACGAAATCGTTTTTCTGATGCTCCTTTGTGTACTAAACTTTCATCAAAATGTTTTAAGCAGATCACAGATGATTAAGTGACAGTCCAACAATTTCTATTTACAAATCTAACCCATAACTTCCTCAAGTCATCATCTTTTGGAAAACCAAAGACTGGTAATACTTCACCACCATTATAATTTGAGGTACAACCGACAACACAGCCTTTATTAACCATTATTATTATTAATAATTAAAAAGTAGCCACAAATAACAATACTAAGTTGTTGAAGTTTAGTAGAGATGTCAATTAATCTAACGCGAAAATTTTTATCCTGTTCCAAATATACTTACTTAACATTGATATCGCAATACTTAAAATATTTTGAGAAAGTTAGTCCAGATAATGGAATATTCGTTTTTTCCACTGGCCTTCTATTTTTTTTCGATTTAAGCAGAATAGAAGGCCGTGTATTTCAGTAGGCCATGTTAATTTGCATGCAAATATACAACCGTATTTTAATTTAGATTTTTTTAACTCACTTATTTGTGTGAAGAGTTTACTTTGCCGATTTTATTTACCTTAAATATTTTATAAAACTATTGTAAACATTCAACTAAAAATAAAGTTTTTAAATAAATAAAGACTAACGGTGGTGGAAAAGTCCGCTTAAATTCATTGTAATCTTATACAATTTACGCTGGTTTAAGCGATTAACATGGAAAAAAATCAAAATGGAAAAAAAGAAAAAATACCTAGTAATTATTTACTTATATTTTTAAAAACATTTTTAAATTTGCGGCAGATTTTTTTAAGTAAATTCAAAACAGATTTCGTTGGAGAGGAGTTAAAATTAAAGTTTTTATTTTAAAACAAGACTTCGTACAAGACTTGGTACATTCGAAGGCCTGGTACTTTCGAAGACTTGGTACTTTCGAAGGCCTTTGATTGTATCTGTATATAACTTTTTTTTTCAACAAAATGCATATAAACTAATAAATTCAAAATCAAGCACAAACCTTAAATGAAGATGGTGAACTTGACGCACTCGTACTTGGATGGTAATGTAAGCGTTCTTTAAGAGATTCGTTATGTAAGAGAAAAAGATTCAACTGGTTCTACAGGAATGTCTTTTAAAACTTGAGACTGTGGATTTTCATCTGACATCTTCTGCTTCTAGAGTACAAGTTATTTTATTATTTTTTTTGTTATGACTTATAAATATGGTTGAAAGTACACCCAACACCCAGTATCAATAAAAAAAGTGTTGTGAAAATAGCACACAATGGTTATTAAGGCTTAAATAACGATCTATTATCTCCCTAAATTATTATTATTGTATTTATTAACTAACTTGATAATAATGAATGCACTCTTGTATTATTTCTTACCTGAAATTGATGCTGATTATCGTTTACATCTTGTTTTTCTAATATAGAGAAAAATTTACTCAATGCCTTTGCTTGTTTTTTGTCTTCTCTCTTCATACTTGATTTGCGTTTTCTATAAAAGAAACCCGAAGGTTTCTTTTTTTCCGCCATAATAACTCACCCACTTACTTTTTCAAATATTTAACTAACGATTACTTTTAACTGTAATTGTTTTTTCATTTAAGTGCTAAGCAAGTACTTACAAAATCAATAGTTTAAAATATAAACTTTGGCGCCCCTAATATGTAAATATACAGTTACAATGAACATTTAACACGCAAAAACACGATTTAAATAAACAATAAACTAACAACCTTATTTTTTTAAACAATTACCTAACTACCACTTTTTGATTTAATTCTTTTTTTTATTAAAGTGCTGAGAAAATATTTACATAATCAATAGTCTAGCATATCAACTTTGGCGCCCCTTAATATGTAAACAACTCACTACTTGTACACATTAAAGACGTAAAATATTGTTTTTAACTTTTACTTTTTTAAATCCAAATTAAAACTTAAAAAAAACGTTAGCTAAGCCAGCGCGGCGCCCCAGAAAAGGCGGTGCCTTATGCGACCGCATAATTCGCTTAGCCCTTGCACCGGCCCTGATTTTGATATACCTAAAGTAGTACAATTAATTACATGAGATTTGAGGATAAAATAATAATTTAAAATATTATTAATAAATTAATATGGGTCAATGTTTTAAAAGATAAAAAACAAGCTGTTTTGTTAAAAAAAAGAATAAAAAATAAATTCTCATCACATTTTTCCTTTAAAATAATTTAAATTCAAATGTGCTTTACTTTGAATAAAAATCTCCGCGCGAAAGAGAAAATGATTATGCTTCTATTCGAATGACAAATTCAGTGTGATGTAATTTATGATAAAAAAATAACTTTTAAGAATTGTCAAAAAAAAAATAACTTTTAAGAATTGTCAAAAAAAAAATTGCTAAATTAAAAAAAATTAAATGAACAACCAAAACAAAAGAAAAAAAAATAGCAAAAATATTTTTTTAAGAAAAAACTAATCGCAAAAATTAAATCAGCAATCGCGATGCGCTTAATTCCAGCCCTGTATATATATATAAATATATATATAAATATATATATAAATATATATATATATATATATATATATATATATATATATATATATATATATATATATATATATAAGTATATATATAAATATATATATAAATATATATATATATATATATATATATATATATATATAAATATATATATATATATATATATATATATATATATATATATATATATATATATATATATATATATATATATATATATATATTTTGATTGGTCATTTTTTTTAATAATTTTTTTATAACTATTTTTTTTATAAATTTCTAAAACTGATTCAATTCTAGCTTCTTAATTAACAGTTTTAGCAATGTTTTTGCCTTCTAAATGAATTGAAGTTTTTATGGGGCTTTTGCGT
>NC_088920.1:10135000-10165000 GCF_038396675.1 Hydra vulgaris
TATATACTCTTAAAAAAGGTTTTGTAAATAATACGAACTTTCAGGTATTTTTCCATGAACTTGTTTTAAAAAGCTTCAAAAAGTGTAAGTTAAATATTCAGGTTTTTCATCGAAACATGAGTTTTTTTAAAAGGATTAAATATATTAGAAGTTGCCTATAATGAGAGTGTTTTTGGAGATTTAATATATATATATATATATATATATATATATCTATATATATATATATATATATATATATATATATATATATATATATATATATATATATATATATATATATGTATATATTTAATACTAATATATATATATATGTATATATTTAATACTAATATATATATATATGTATATATTTAATACTAATATATATATAAATATATATATATATATATATATATATATATATATATATATATATATATATATATATATATATATAGATATATATATATATATATATATATATATATATATATATATATATATATATATGTATATATATATATATATATATATATATATATATATATATATATATATATATATATATATATATATATATATATATATATATAATATATTTATTTATATATTATATTCTTTGTTTAAAAAAAATTATTTCAAACATATGATAAAGTTCGAAGAATATTTAAATATAATTTAAGATAATCAAAATAATTTTTTTTTCCCAAATTCTTTGCATTAACAAAAATATCAATTTGAAAAAAAAATGTACAAGTATATTTTAGTAAAGATTTTAAAAATAATTTAAAATAAGTTACAAATATTATTACAATTAGAGTTAACATATCAAAAATGATGGGAAATAATTGAAAAACTACGCTATCAAAACTTAACTAAAAAAAAGTTTTTAAAAAAATGGAGGTGGTAAAACAAGGAGTTTTTATAAAACCTTTTTTTTTTTGTTAAGTTTTGATTTTTTCAACATAGTGATTAAATCACGACATGAAACATAAGCTGTAACATAAGAATTTGCTTATATAGAAATGCTTTATACTATAAAAACTATAATTCATTAAATGAAATTTCTAAACAGTTACTTTGTAACTGTTATTATATTGTTTATACCAATATGTCTAAAGTAGCCATATAGGCACACCTTGCCATTTATACGTACACATCACATATTTAGTATAAATTACAAAATAAAAATACAGTGGTATCCATTAAAATAAAATTTTTTAAAAGTTTATCCACTCTTTAAATTTTTATTTAAAACGATTACAGATCTCTGCCACCTTTTGAAAACGGCAAATCTTCATGAACACCTATAACTACACGTTATAAAATATGTAAAACATGTTCACACTCTGGCGCATATTCAATATCAGTCACGATATGGTATCAATATTGACCTAGTTTATAGCACATATCAATTAGCTAAAAATATTAAACTTAAAAAGTAAAAAAACTTGCCAAAAAGATTCGAATAAAGGGAGATGAAACTTCACTTGTAGTTGATTCCATTTCTAGGAGTCACTTGAAAAATGAAGCAAGTGAAACGCAAATTCCATATTTCGATCTTTGATTTTTGAAAACATTCAAAAACTCAAACAATACATATTAGAATTAAAAAAATAGTTTTAAATAGTTTATGAAAGTTATAAAATATAAAAACAGTAATTAACAAAAAAAGACGATTTAAAGGTATTTGCTGTCAAGTTTAAAAAGTCGTTGCGTTGCCATTGGGTTTGTCTTTCTACGAGCCCAAATAATAATATGAGGAGCTGTAGATATAACATAAAGTTGTAAACTCTCTCGGAAACTAATATAATGATAACAAAGAATCATTAAATGTTTCTCAAACAAAAATTCAATTTTACCATATTAATACTGCAATAGCAGTAATGCAACATATAAGGATATACGCTACAAACGTAAAAGACAGTACTGTTTACATCAAATCCTAAATTATTAAATGGGGAAAATTTCTGAATAAAGCATGAAAAGGTGGTTTTGATCGCAAAATCCAGTTTCTTTGTGATGCTCTAGTTTTTTCTATTACAAACTGTTTATGATCATACTGAATGTTTTTAAATATCAACTCACTAATGTTTTGTTCTTAGTTTGAAAAAGGAGCTGAGAAAAATAATAAGCCTCATTAGTTGTATATATGAGTTTTATTAGGCATCAAAAGTTGTTGGTGAAAAATATTTTCGTTTTCGAGTAGTTTGGGCATGGACACCATTTGCTTTCAGTGGCTTCTTTATATGTCTATTGTTAATTAAGGGTAAAATTGTTTAAAAAGCAAAAAATTATTATTGTAAGATGACAAAGTTAATAACAGACATATCCTAAAGGTCCATCAGAGTGCAATTTAGAAAAATTTAATTTAATAATTGACATAACAATATTTATTTTTGTAGCTCTTGATGGGTACCTAAAGTGAACACTTAATAATTTAAAAATCACAGTATTTAAAAAATGTTTAAATAAATTTTTTTTTTACCTGGTTACTTACTATGATTTACTAACTAAACATTTAATTATTCTGTTCATTTCTTTATATTATCTTATTATTATAAAAAAGTATTCAAAAGAATCTTCTAACTATGCATAGAATGTTTAGAAATGAACAAACTTTAAAATCAACCTGTTTCTAAATTTGTATACCATAATGTTAACATGAATTCACATGAATGTGTTGAATCTGAAAAGGGAATCAAAGTTCTTATAGAACTTGTCTGATTGAGTGAAACATGATTAACTGCAATAGTGAACTCAGTATATATATATATATATATATATATATATATATATATATATATATATATATATATATATATATATATATATATAATATATATATATATATATATATATATATATATATATATATATATATATATATATATGTATATATATATATATATATATATATATATATATACATATATATAAATATATATATATATATATATACATATATATATATATATATATATATATATATATATATATATATATATATATATATATATATATATATATATACATATATATATATATATATATATATATATATATATATATATATATATATATATATATATATATATATATATAAATTTATTTATATATGTATATGTATATGTATATATATATATATATATATATATATATATATATATACATATATATATATATATTATATATATATATATATATATATATAAATATAAATATATATATATATATATATATATATATATATATATATATATATTTATATATATATATATATATATATATATATATATATATATATATATATATATATATATATATGTATATACCTTTTGTTGCAAAAAAATACACAACTTCTCAAGGAACAAAAATATGGTCAATGTGAGCAGAGCTTAGCTCACAATCACTATTAAAATCATATATATTAATTTATTTTAAAGAATTGTGTCACATGACCTGTATTTCTGAATCAATAAGGTAACACAATCAAAAGTTAAAGCTTCACTTTCTTTACCAATAAAGGAATTAATAAGATTTTCCCCTCTCTAATTCTAAAACTAAAAACACTGCACCATTTTTTACATTAACAATGGATATTTTGGGAGTATGAGTTATCCAAGTTAAGGCTTGAGCAATTTGATGTCTCTTTGCACTTTAAAAAGAAATGTTCTAAAAGTTGCAAACAATATGAACTAATCATTTTAAAAAGTTATGCTTGGCTTCATACCTTATAACAATCATAAGGGCAGAACAACTTTGTTTTGTAATAGTTCTATTATGAATTATTCTATGATGCTTATAAAGAAGCTTTTTCTCAGAATAAAATTCTTTAATCAAGGAATTATATTCCATTAATAGTTTCTCAATATATGTCATTTGTAAACAATTTGATCAATGCCAACAGATTTCTCATTTTTCAGACTATTGAACGTATTACGCAACTCACTTATATTTAAATTAACTTCTTTCATAGATATATTGGTTGGTTTTATATAGGATTCGAAATATGTGGTGTTTTTGGAATTTTATCAGATAACTTTGGGCTAACTTCAACGAAATAGTCGTTGGGCTTTTTAGCTATGGTTTCTTTATAACTGATCATTTCCCCATCATTTTAGAGTTTTTGTAGCAAATTATTGTTCGCAAATCTATTTTTATCAATTATCTGCATTCCAAGTTTTTTGTGTATTTTCTTGGGTTTTTTCTAACATCTTAGTTAACATAATAAACGTTTTTTGAGCGTTTCTTTCTTTTTTCAAACAAGTTTTTATAATTTTTGTAATTTATTTCATTTTTATATGATTTATGTTTTAAATATTTTTCATAAAGTTTTTGTTTCCTCTTTGATGCTTTAAGTAAACCCTAATGTTTTAAATAAACCTTAGATGTTTTAAGTAAACCTAAAATATTTTAAATAAACCTTAGATGTTTTAAGTAAACCTTAGGTTATCCAAGGGTTTAAAAGTGAGTAAGAATTTATAACTATTTTTTTTATTGGAAATGCCAATTCATAGTATTTACAAAACTGCGCCAAAAAAGTTCACACGCCTTATTTGCATCTTGTGATTGTAATATAAGATTCCAATCAATTTTTTATGGTAAGAGATTTCGAAAGTACAACAAGGAGATTTCATTGATCCGTCGCGTTTGGATTATAGATTTTAAGGCAGAATGATTATCAGTTTTACTATTTGTAATTAAGAATATTGGAAATGATCTTTTACGTCAGTTTTGATTACACCAGATTCTAAGAGGCACTAATAAATATTATTAGTAAATATATTATCTAGCAAGGTCGATGAAGTGTTAGTTATTCTGGTTGATTTGTTTATTGTTGGAACTATGTCATGTTGAGTAAGGGTATTTAAAAAGCATTAAACATTTAAAGTTGAAGCCTGATTTAACAAGTTTTTATTATAGTCACCAGTTAGGTACACATGTTTCTTTGTTAGGTTAGTGTTGCTTAAAAATTTTTTAAAAAGGTTTTTAAATTTCCAACTGGGTTTCTATAAATAGATATAATGATAATATTTTTGGTTGCTTTATTTGTTATTTCAATGCATAACGACTCACAATCTGTTTCGTTAACATTGAGGTCATAACGAAAAATAATGTTAATAGGTTTGTAAATAAAGACACTTATACCACCAACAACCTGGGTTTACGAGGTTGGTGAAATGAAACGTAGTTATTTAATTCATAACTAAATTATTTTCATTTTTAATCACGTTTTCGTGAGACTATTTATTTTAAAATCGTTGTTTAGATTTTGCAATAATAATTTTAGATTATCAAAATTTTTATTAATACTTCGAATGTTTACATTTAAAATTGAAAAATTATTATTGAAATAGTCATCAAAGCTGTTATTCTCCGTATTAAAATCAAATAAAAAGTTGTTATCCATTTTGAAAAGAAAAATAATAAAATAATTTCGTAATCACGAAAATATGATAATTAATAAAATTAAAATACTAGGATATTAAATTATTACTTTTCTTTGAAACCCAAATGCGTATTATCAATTTATAATGTGAAAAGCTTGAAAACTTTCCTGCCTTTTCGTCATATAATGTTGTATACGAACAATGTTGTATAATAATAATAATCATATGTTAAATTATATGTTAATAATGAATATAATTAAATATATATATTTAAATATAAGTTAAATATTAAATTATTTTTAATTAAATATAAGTTAAATATTAAATTATTTATCTGTTCTCTTAGACTCTTCCTATTTTTTTATAAGTCTCTGCGTAAAAATCTTCATTTATATAGATATTTTTAACTTTATGGTTAGTAGTCTTTTTTAAAATGACGACTTTATCCTTAAAGTCTGATAATTTTATGATTATTGTTCTTAGTTTAAGTGAAATTTTATGGCCTAAATAGTTTTCAAAAATTTTGTTTACCTTTATTTCGTTGTTTTCCCAGCTTTCCCCTTCGTTTTCTTTAACTCCATCACTTCTCAGATTATTCCTCAGTGATCGATCATAGACGTAATAATCTGCCTATGATCGATCTATATATGGCAATTCAGTTAAATAACTAAACCGTTTAGTTCCTCAATTCTTATTAGAAATTTCCCCTTAGAACATTTTCTAAATTTAAGAATTATCTGCTCTCAGAGGTTGTTTGTCTTCTCTAAAAACTTGTTGCAGGTCAACTTTTGATATCATACACATATCAAATAGAAATGATACAGTTCCAAAATTTTCTATGTATTCTAATATAGAGTATAGACCTAGGTTTTCTCCAACAATTTGGATTAGTAAATACCTAAACTTTAAAAAAAAATTCCAATTCATTTACAATTACTTCTTTCGCTGGTTTTGCTAAAGATTTCTTTATGTCTATTGCGTGAGTTAATGCTGACATACCTGTGTTGTTAAAAAATATTATTCGCATTGCATGTTTCTGATGGCGGTAAAGACGTTGCAACTTACTTTTTGCTGTACTTCCCCAGGCAACAGTTTATATAGCTATGAATAAATGAGTAGTATAGTTGTTTTAAGCTATTTTTATTTAAATAATTTTTGGCCTTAAAGAGGATTCTAATACTTTTTGTAACTTTTGTGGATATACTCAAACCTCTTTTTGTGCGGTAGATAGGGATCGCATAAAAGAAAACGCATAAAAAAAAATCGTTTAAAACTTAGAACAATATAAAAAACATTTATTATTGTTATAAGTGTTTTGTTATAAGAAACAATATTAAAAACATTTTTTTTATGCGGTTATATAAGGACCGCATAAAAAAAATTGGCTTTAGAAAAAACACATGCGAGCATTTTTTATTTTTTTTTATTTTTCTCCATCTTTATAAATCGGGATAACTTATGCAATTTTTAATAGATCAGGGAAAACTCCTTGCAGTATAAATGTTTTGAAATCTTCAAATAGAATATCTTTCATAGCAATCTATGATTATGTTTCCGTTTATTCCATCCGCACCGATTGCTTTGTTTGTTTTTAGAGATTTGAAAGTTCTTTTAAACTCTTCAAGTGATAATTCTAGGAATAAGTCATGGGGAAAAAGTAAATTATTTAAAGTTGTTGAAAAATCATTAAAAGAAAAATTTGTAGAAATAATCCTATTAGCCAGTCTACTTCCGATATCAGTAAAGTATTTATTAAACTCTTTTCCTCTTACATTCGGTTCATAAACACATACATTGTTTATTTTAATCATTTTCAGAAGGAAATTTGAACAGGTTGTCTGTTTCCTCGTTATTTCTTTGAATAATTTCCATATTTGTTCTGAGTTTTATATTTGGCAATTAGATTAGAGTAAAAATTTTTTTTCAGGCTTTTCGAATTTTTCCAAAAGAGTTTTGTAGTTTTTATATATGCGTAAATTAGCATGAGATTTTGTTTTTAAATATTTTATATACAATTTTTGTTTAATTTTTGAAGACACTTGGTAATCCAAGGACTATTTAAAGTTTTTGGTTTCAAGGTGACGGAGACGGAAAAGTTTGCATCGTACACCGAGAAGAATGTATTAAAGAACTTATTATAGATTACATTTATATATTCACTATTATAATTGATATTTACACGTTTCTAAATTTTTTTTGCTAAAAATACGTTTTTTTATAGTTTCACTTTTATTAGTGTTAGAAGTTGAAATTGCGTTGATTACAAGAAAAATAGTAAAAAGGTCTCATATATCTGATTTTATAATGCCTTTTCGCATATCATTGTCGTATACATCTGTTGTTAAAATACTGTCTATTAGGGTGGTTGAGTTTTCTGTTATTTGAATAGGCCGGTTGATAAGTGGTATTGCTCCTGATACAAATATTTCATCATAAAGTTTTTTAGTTTTTTTTGTTTTCGCTATATCGTAAGCAATCCATATTTAAATCGCCAATTACAAATTTTTTTTACTTTTTTTTTGTTACCTTTATGAGAAATTTGTACTTTAAGTATAAGCTTAAGTTTTCTGACGCACCACCAGGTGGTCTATAACAACAACTCAGTAGAATGCCTTTACCTTTTAACTTTTCGCTTTTACTGTTTAAAATTTCAATTGTAATGATTTTTTTTATCGCCATCAGAAACGCGCAAATCGTTTCTGATGTTATGCGCAATGTTTTGTTTTATGTAAATCAGAGTTCCTCCGCCGCGTTTATTCAATTGTCTTTCTAATCAATTTGTTTCAAAACCAAGTAGATAGGAGTTAGAGTTCTTATTCAGCTCATGTGTTATGTCATACTCATCAACATTAGGTGAGGCAACAACTTAAATTTTTGCCACACATCTTTTGTATATTTCACTTTTACCTCTAGAATCAGGTGCTACTGAACTTACATAACTGATTTAAATCTTCAATCAATAGTAACTACAAAACTGGCATTTTTTAAATATATTTATTAATAATATTCTATGTAATAAACAATCATATTCAACCACCGACATTACAACAAATTTGGCATTTCAAATAAAAGGTGAACTTTTCTCAAGTGATTTATATAAATAGCAACAGTTGAAAAATCTTTGGGGTAAAGTTAACAACAAATATGCATACTTAACAAAAAGTATATAATAATATTAAATTCACCTTTTCTGCTGACAGATTGAAGCTTATAGCTTGAACATTTTTATTCGAATACAATGAAACAAAATAGAGTTTGTTTTCAAAAATGGATCTTCGTCAGTATCCTTACCTGAACTGTTCAGGCAAAATTTATCACCAGAACGCCAGAGGCGTAGAAATAATTTTTTGGTGTTCGAGATAGATAACTTCCAGACATGGAGCAAACTCCAAACATTTATATGTTTATACTTATCTCAAATAATGAGGGTTTGCAAAAAATTGCAATTATTAGAGGCTGGGAACAAAAAAACCCTAAAATTTTCGCCCCCCCTGCCCCAAACGTAAGAGCAACAAGTTGATGAAGTATATTTTGTACTATTTTTAACTAGACTTATATTCATCGAAAATTTTTAAGTTTCATAGTATTATCTATTAGCGTTTAAAAATTATTACCATATATAATTTGCAACCCCCTCAAATTGAGGGAGGTTTAAACTTTATATGGTCATAATTTTTGAACGCTAAAATATTTTAAAATGAAATATAAAATTTATCAATGAATATAAGTCTAGTTAAGAATAGCACAAAATATACTTCATCAACTTGTTGCTCTCACGTTTGGGGCAGGTGGGGCGAAAATTTTGGGGCTTTTTTGTTCCCAGCCTCTAATAATCGCAATTTTTTGCAAACCCTCATTATTTGACATATGTATAAACAAATAAATGTTTGGAGTTTGCTCCATGTCTGGAAGTTACCTATCTCGAACACCAAAAAATTCTTTCTACGCCTCTGCAGAACGCAACGATCAATTTTTCAGTTGTTTTGCCTACAGTTTCAGACTTAAATAATAGCCTAAGCAGCTCATGCAAATTTTAACGAAACTTTTTCAAGAGTGTAATCAAATATATATATATATATATATATATATATATATATATATATATATATATATATATATATATATATATATATATATACATATATAATTAATTAAAAATTAATAAATAATTAATCATAAAATATAACATTCAATATTTTTATTTATTGTTTTATTGTTATTGCGTTTCTTTTTTTACATTTTTTTTATTTTGTTACAAAAATTCTTAATTCATCGAGCTTGTCAAAGTATACTAAACAATTATCTGTGCTTTGGTACTTGATCCACAACTTCTTAATGTTTGCCAATTGAATCCAATTATAAAGATCTTTCATAAAACTAATACTTGGAAGTTCAAGATTTAAATTTTCACAAAGATTTATCCACGGAAGAAAGTTTTCTTTAAATTCCTCCTTTGTTATTAAGTGACTTGAAATCCATATCTCTAACTTTTCAATCGTAGCTTTCGGTTTTAATCCTTTTAATTTAATTGGACAACGAAAGCTGACAATGCTAACATTAGTCGAACATAGAATTAAAAGATTTTTTTCGTCATCATTTAAAATGCTTTTATAAACATATAATGACAATAACTTTCTTCCAGATTTTATTAAATCATTTATGAAATAAAAGTCACAAGAAGTTTTGTAAGAAGTTTTTCCATCGTCAATCGAAAACCTCCACTTTTGTTCATCGATAAATTTTATTTTATCAGTAATTGATGATTGACTTTCATAAAAACATTCAATAAATAAGTTTTGATCATATTGATAACGTCGACATTCTAAATAAGAACTAAATTTTAATTAAAAAATTTAAAAAAAAAATGATAATAATAAAAATAAAATAAATAAAAAAATATATTATATACATTACAAACATATATACATATTAACAAGATATATCAAACTAGAGTTGAACAAAATGTTACATAGAATTAATTATTATCAGAAAATGCAAAAGATGTTAAAATAAAATAAATGCATAAATGTAATAATATTAAATTTTATTTTTACAAAATAAAACGCAAGACATTGAAATTTGTTAATAAAATTGATTTAAGTTCAACCATGTAAAGTAAAAAGTTGTTTCAACAAAGTTTAAAGTATTAGATTGTTTTAACTTTATATATTGATTTACTTTTTACATTTTTATTTCTGTTTTAGGTGCCCAAAAAGTTCTACGGGTGTCTCTTAAGAGCATTTAACTGGGAAGTTTACAGCCTCTTCTTTACCGATGGTACAAAATGAGCTCAGAACTCGCTTTTAACACCGGGTCTCTTGCTTTTAAGCCAAACACTCTAACCACTGCGACGCAGCCGCTCATTAATAAGATATTATGAAAACAAATTTTGTTTAAACACAAATAAACTTTTATAAATTGAACTCCTATTGAAATTGATCAATTATAAATTTTGCAATTGAAAACTTCATTCAAAAATCTAGTGTAAAACAATTTCGTAAATAAATCATAAAAATATTATAGAGTAAGGTTTTAAATATTTGCTGATTAATTTTGACCTCAGTTAGAAACTTAATTAAATGAGCTTTTTGCAAACAATTTAAATATTTACTTAAGTTTTATAATACAAAGTTTGCGATGCAATCTGCGTTTCTTGAATTAGACTGAGCAATCTGCGTTTCTTGAATTTGACTGAGCAATCAGCGTTTCCTGAATTAGACTGAGCAATCAGCGTTTCTTGAATTAGACTGACCAATAAAAAACCATAGAGACTAAAGATAAAAACTTCTGAAAAATCAAGAGAAAGTATGTTATTCAAATTTTAAAAGTAATTGCAAAAAACGTCTATTATCCTTCAAAGTTGACCCCGCTCGCCATTATCTGTTGCAAAACATAATCATTTTAACGAAGCACAAAAAAGTTTGCAACTTTTTCTATGGTTCACAGAAACATGTTTAAAATGCATATTTATTTAGAATGTATATCCACTGAAACACCAAAATATTTCTCAATATATCTACAATTAAAAACTTAAATCTATATCTCAATTCAAAATCTTACACGAATAAAATGCTGCAAACAGCTTTTTAATAGTATTTATAGTATGTTACAAAAGCAATATTGAACTCTGTTTGTATTAACATACCCATGAATGTCACTTATTATTGTTTTTACTGCTTTATATCATTTTTATGATGTTACACCAGACAGGATCTCTTACTCATTGAATTGAGACATACTCTGTTAAATACAAACACTCTGTGAAATTATTGTTTAAGCGAAATTCCTTTACCAATAGTTTATTCACATGGTTTCAAGGAAAGCATGGACCACACAAATTTATCTATTTTTTCTTTAAATGATATTTCAACTGTCATTCTAAAGCAGCATTTAGAAACTACATCAACCAAAGTGAAACTTAATTATACCTTGCTGAAATAATGTTATTTAGATCAACAAGTTATCTTACATGGTGATCATAGAGATGATATTTAAGTAAGCATTTGTGATAAGGTTGCATTTGCATATAACATAAATAACAGAAATAAAAATGTTAAGATTAATATAAGGTTAATATAAGGTTAATATAAGAATAATTTAAGATTAATATAAGGTTAATATAAAGTTATTATAAAGAGTATAAAGTTAATATAAGGTTAATATAAGGTTAATATAAGATTAATATAAGGTTATCATAAGGTTAATATATGATTAAAATAAGATTAATATAAGGTTATTATAAGATTAATATAAGGTTAATATAACATTTTACACTTTGAATATTCCTGTTAGTGAATTAAAGGGCCAGGAAACTCAATTCTTATTTATTGGTTCGTCACAATAACCTGAGTGATTTCTATCGTAATCTTTATTTACCCATGCACAATGATGATGAGTTAAGGTCAGAGGGTGGGAATAATATCAATTGATAAATTTGGAATATGTGATGATTATCCTCAATATTTTAAATTTTGCTTAACTAATTAAATTGTTAATTAAAGTATACTTTTTGTTACTTTGTTATAAAACTAATGCTGTTGCATATAACAACTTCATGAAATTTTTATAAAGTCTTTTACACGGTTAATATAAAATTATATACAGCAGAACTAAATTAATTCTATTATTAAAAAAAACAGTAGCGATTGAGAGGGTCATGTGGAAATATAAATTAAATTATGCGGAAATATAAACAAGTTTATGCGGAAATATAAATTATATATGTGTAAATGAAAACTTTTTAATATAAATAATTTTATACAATAATGTACATTTTTTAATGTGAATATAAATACTTCATATACTATTTGCGTTAAGAAATACTCTTTGGCAAGGTGTAAGACAAGGATCGATTTTGTCGCCCAACTTGTATAACATATGTATCAAAAAATTACTTAAAACTATAAAAAATGATAACTTTGTTGGTACTTCTGTATATGGAAACTTAACAGGTCTTGTTGCTTATGCTAACGACTTCATTATGCTAAGCTCTACTCTGGTCTTGAAAGGCTTATAGCAACGTGTAATGATTACAAAAACTTAAACGGCATAAAACTCAATGCTGTCAAAACGGAACTTTTGCTCCCCGTAAAACAACAAGTAACTAATTGCAAGATAACCCTGACGACCATCAAATAATACCAAATGAAAAAACTTAACATATGGGATTCATGTGGGATACAGAAAAATCCGATTTTATCTCACTAAATAAATCAAATAATACCAATTGGGTATCAAATTTCCAAAGCTCAAACTCTGGTTTAATAAGGTATCGGATTCATACATCCATTATCAATTATCCAATCATATAAGTCTGTAGCAGTTCTAACGCTAATGCATGGTCTGGAACTTCGTGAAAATAGTTGACAATGCAAAGACTTGATAAAATTGGAAGAAATGCACTTAAGTCTTTTTTTAATGTATCCAAGAATAAAAAAAACGATATAAACACTCTTTTAAAGTTCCGGAGATATCAAAGTACACACTAAAAAATAAAGGTAGAAATTTTTAGTTAAGGTAGGATATGTGATATACCCTTAGTAAGGTATAATTTTCTACCTTATAAGGTAAAAAATTATACCTTTAAGTTAGAAAATTGTATGACAAATAATTGTTTTTAGTATAATGTTCTACCCTAAAAGTTAGAAAATTATACCTCACTAAGAGTATATATCCTACCCTAAGGTAAAAATTTCTACAGCTTTTTTTTAGTGTGTATATAAACCAAAATAAAATAAACCTATTTATCCGTTTATTAGATAATAAAGTAAATTTTGAAATAATCATTCTCCAGCTTAACTATTGTTCCGTGAAATAATCAGTTTTAGATGATATAAAGGAATTATATAGGATATAAATATGAAAACTTAAATCAGGATAAAAAATTAAAATTTCAGAAAACATAATTCCTAAATATACATATCTAAGTCTAGTTTTAAATATAACTACAGTATAGCGCAACTTTGTAATTTGTTTTATTTACACATTTTATATATATATATATATATATATATATATATATATATATATATATATATACATATATATATATATATATACATATATATATATATATATATATATATATATATATATATATATATATATATATATATATAAACATGTATATATATATATATATACATATATATAGATATATATATATATATGTATATATATATATATATATATATATATATATATATATAAATATATTTATATATACATATATATATATATATATTTGTATATATATATATATATATATATATATATATATATATATATATATATATATATATATATATATATATATACATGTATATATATATATATATATATATATATATATATATATATAAATTTATATACATTCTTTTACAAAGTATATATATATATATATATATATATATATATATATATATATATTAACTGTGTGAAAAAAGTATAAATATATATATATATATATATATATATATATATATATATATATATATATATATATATATATATATATATATATATATATATATATATATATATATATATATTAGTAGAAAATCTCTTAAAAAAGATTTTTTCCATTTAACACTGTGTTTCATCAACAAAGATTCATCAGAAATGCATTTCTAATGAATCTTTGTTAATGAAACACAGTGTTAAATGAAAAATATTTTTGTTAAGTGATTTTCTACTAATATATAATTGCTCTGTTCTTTTAAGAACATTGAGCACTCTATTGTGTAGAATACTTTTTAAAGTTGTTTAAAAATATATATATATATATATATATATATATATATATATATATATATATATATATATATATATATATATATATATATATATATAAATATATATATATATATATATATATATATATATATATATATATATATATATATATATATATATATATATATATATATATTATTTTATGAGCATCAATAAACACGAGTTCCTCTCGATACTAAATTTCTTCTTTAAATGAAATTTTTGCTGGATTGTTGCGACCAGCGTCTTCAGCATAAATTTTCTTATTTTTTTCGATCTTATTTTTAAAAAGGCTGTTCTATTTTATGTCAAGGTATGGCTTCATCTTTTTTCGACGTAAGTGCGCCATATTGGTGTCCAAAATTTTGTTGACACAAATTGTCTCTTGTCTAAATTGATACCTTTTTGTTGAGGAGCATATTGGTGGTACTGTATTTCAAGTGCCTCACGAACTCTCCTATTAAACGAACAAATAGATTTAATAAAACAAATCAAAAACCATCAATTAAAAGCGAAGTAACAACTTAAAAGAAAAGAAGTTTGAAAAATGTTCGAAAAATAAAAAAAAACTTAAAACAAAATTAATTCAATAAAGATTTTCTACGCTTTTCTGTACCCACCAAGAGTAACAAATATAATTTATTTTATTTTCTAGAGGTTTTTGCCTTTTCGTTATGTAGTTTTTGTGTTTGCCTTTTCGTTTGCGTAAAGCTTGTTATTATTTGTGCTGTTGTTGCTAATGATTTTTATTGTTGTTATTACTTGAGTGTTTTCATATTTTTTTATCTTTTTATTTAATTTATTATAGTTTAATCATTGCTTTTTTAAAATTAATTTAATTTACACTTGTTTTCATTTAATAATATTACTGTTAAGTTTTTTGGTTTATTTTGTTTGTAGGTGTCATTTTTTGTAGGTGTAATTGTTTGTAGGTGTATTTTGTTTGTAGGTGTCAATCCAATGACTAGTTTTTAACTATATGAGTGACACCTAACCTAATTTTTTAAAATTATAAAAAATTTTTAATTTTAAATTTTTTGGTTAATAAATGGAATGGAATGCAGATCGTTCTGTTTTATTTCCTATTGTACTGTTTTTGTGTTGTTGCATGCGTGTTTTTATTTGTCTTTTTGTTTCACCTATATACTTTTGCTACAATGACATTTAATAAGGTAGACCCCTGGGTGGCTGTTCATTTGTAGTCCAGATTTAATTCTTGATGTTAATATTGCCTCTAGGTTCAGGTTTAATTTAAAGACCGATTTATATCTTTGCCTACAAAATCCTTGAATATTCCATTTAAAATTTGTGGGTCATGGTTTGATGTTGCTTTATCTTGAATGTTAGTAATTGGATTTTTTCTGTGTATTTTAAATTCATATTTATCATTTTTGTTTTCTATTATGCGTATGTCAAGAAAATTTAGTGTTTTTTTGTCATTTTCAAATTCGATAATATATTGTATTTTTGTATGCTGTTGTTTAAGTATTGTCTTAAATTGATCAGCCTGGGCATTGTTAGGGACTCTAGCATGACTGTTATCTACGTATCTACAAAATAACTTTAAATCAATAAGTGGGTTGTTTTCCAGCGCTGTATTAACTGCTCTTTTTTCAAAATGTTGAAGAAAAGATTCAGCTAAAAGTACCATACACAAAAGACCTATCGAAGCTGAAATTTTAAGTTCATTTACTTCATTGTTCCATTAAAAGTATAGTCGGAATAAACATTGTTCTATCAGAATTTGTATTTCATATTAAATTTAGTCGCTTTTTTAAAATTATCGCTGACCTTAAATGAACTTATCTCTACTTCAGTCGCTTCTTTAAGAGGAATTGACTGGTATAAGTTTATAACATCCAATGATACCTGAATTTCGTCACTGGATATGTCCCACGAATTTGCTTTGGTTACGAATTGTTGCGAATTTTTTAATCGAGTTGGGATTTCATTGATTATTGGTTGTATTAGTTTTACTAAGTAATTTGAGATTCAGTAGTTTGGTGTGCCTATTGTAGATAACAATAATTCAATATTACAATTCGCATTGGGTAAAATTGTTTAGGCATACGTGCCTTCACTACACCATACATACGAGGTGGTATCGGATCACTGGGATAAATTTGCTGATATTCATCTTTTATGAACCAACCTTTTTTATTTAATTTTCATAGTTGGACATTAATTTTCATTTCGTAATTTTGTGTTGGATCCTCATTGATAATTTTAGTTGCCCCAATTCGTTCTCGAATCTTTTTTATTGCTTTATCATGAGGGATTGTGACAGAGTCTATTCCTTTATCAAATTGGTATCGTTTTCGGAAAAAAGAGCACTTAATACAGTGCTGGAAAACAACGCACTTATTGATTTAAAGTCATTTTGTAGATACGTAAATAACCGTCATGCTAGAGTCCCTGACATTGTCAAGGCTGATCAATTTAAGACAATGCTTAAACAACAGCATCAAAAAATACAATATACTATTATATTTGAAAATGACAAAAAAACACTAAATTTTCTAGAATTACGCATAATAAATGACAAAAATGGTAAATATGAATTTAAAATACACAGAAAAAATGCAATTAATAACATTCAAGTTAAGGCAACATCAAACCATGACCTACAAATTTTAAATGGAATATTCAAGGATTTCGTACATAGAGCATTTAATTTATCCAATCAGAAACATATAGAAAATGAACTGAAATTCCTTATTCAAGTATTTGTCAAAAAGGGCTGCAAACAGTCCAATTACATAAAAATTATAAAAGAAATAAAAAGAAAGAACAAAAAATCACTAGTAGCTACTAAAAACATTAGAAACATCATCAGTACGTATCCAACGATTTCATTACCTTGGGTACCAATTTTGTCTCTCAAATTACGTAAGGTGTTTAGGATGGCAGATTATAAAACGGCGTTTAAATCAAACTTGAACCTAGAGGCAATATTTACATCAAGAAATAAATCCAAACTACAAATGAGCAGCCAACCAGAGGTCTACCTTATTAAATTTCATTGTAGCAAAAAGCATATAGGTGAAACAAAAAGACAAATAAAAACACGCATGCAACAACACAAAAACAGTACAATAGGAAATAAAACAGAACGATCTGCATTAACCACACGCGTGAGAAATTGTACACAACAAATTAACTGGGACAGTTGCAGAACTCTAAAAGTTGATGCTAAAAATTTTGATAGAAAAGTTCTTAAGGCACTTGAAATAGAGTATCACCAATGTGCCCCTCAACAAAATCGTATCAATTTAGACGAGGGACAACTTGTGTCAACAAAATTTTGCCCAAAAAGATGAAACCATACCATAAGTGCACCATTTATGGCGCACTTACGTCAAAAAAAGAGGAAACCATACCTTGACATGGAATAGAACTGCCGTTTTAAAAAAAAAAAAAAAAAGAAAGTTTTTAAGCTTAAGACAATGGTCACAACAATCCAGTAAAAACTTCTTTTAAAAAAGAAATTTAGTATCGAGAGAAAATCGTGTTTATTGATATTGATAAAATTATAACTTACATACTCTTATACATGATGTCTACATTCAAATATATATATATATATATATATATATATATATATATATATATATATATATATATTTAAAATATGTTATATATTACTGGAAAACGCAAGACTTGGGAATAAATGGGGGCAACTTTTATTTTCGGCCCCAGGTGCAAAATTCCTTGCTACGCCACTGTTAGAAAACACTCTTCAATTACTGGCTTAAATACATTAGTAAAATAATTAATCTTAAACTTTGTTTTTAAATATCAAAAAATTATTCAAATAGCTTTCTTTTTTGTTTTCATTCGTCTTTCAAATACTTCAGCAAAGTTGTTAGAAGTCGATAAAGGTAAAGTTAAAAAGTATCGGTTAAATATGCAATTATTATCATGCTATAAGCATCATATATCATAAGCGCAGATGTTTCATTCTTGTATCATTATTTTAAATATTTCCTTTTGAAAACAACCATTTAAACAAAACACTTTTTTGAAAGTGTTACGATTGTGTATAAAGTACGATTGTCTTACAGCTTATACTAAGTCAAATTGGATGAGAATTTATATATATACTAAACCCAGGGTCCAAACATTTTTTTTACCAATTGAAATGATGAATTATTTTCCCCAAAAATAGATAATTTTTCGTCGTTATTGCTAACACAACAATAAGTTTTATTTTTTCAATGAACTTTTGCATTTTGAAGACTTATATTTTAAAAAAAAACATTTTCGATTAACATAGTCAATAAAAGATTATCTTAAATTTGAAAATCTTTAAAACATTTCAGTTCTTCAAATTCATCAGACTCGTTTTTATTTTTGTTTTAAATTGACATATCACCACTAACGACTTCTTTTTTACAATTAGAATTATTAATTATTAATTGGCTGGAATAAAATATTTGTTAAGATTTGTTACATTGCTTTTTTTTTATTTTAATGTTTAATTGTTTATCTGATTTAAAACACTTGGGTTTAACGAGCATATTGTTACGTAGACTGAAATATTTTTTTCTTTTTTAACAATTGTTTTTGTAAACTAAATTTTGCAAGGTGACCAGTTGGTGTATTTCATTTTGCCAAATATTTTCCTATTATTTTCATTTTTAATTTATTTTTCTATAACTTATACAACTTTAAAAGACAATAAACAGATAGACAAAGTCTAGATTTATAAAGTTATTTTCTTTAAAAAGGAGAAAAGCTTTTGCTATTTTTATTTCTCTTTTAGCTAAAAATTTTCTAAAATGATCAAGCTTGTGCAGCTTCAACAGATCCTTGAAAAAAAAATCAAGGTTTTTTGTGTTTCTAAATGTTTCAACAACGTTTGCCTGAATATGATCACTGTTGCTTACAGGTGATCTACAAAAAATTTCAATTATTTTTTTTCAATTATAGCTGCAGGTGCTTGAAATTTATTGAAAAATTGTAGTACAAAACCTTTATTTGATTTTTAAATATTATTAGCATATTGGGTTTTAAGTTTCCATCTTCATTTTTGCTTTCATTATCATAATGAGTCACTATAAAGTATCATCGAAATTAAAAGATTGATTAACAACATTGGTGTTTGGTAATGCAGCATGGTTTTTTTAAGAAAAAAACATTATTTACGTATATATGAATTGCATGATTGTAGCATTTATTTCATCAAACTGGCTTAATTGGTAACAGAAGCAACAAAATCTCAAACTCAACAATATCTCAAACAATAGTCTAAAACTAATCAAAACGAATCAAGTTGTTTAGTAACTAATTCAATCGCTTCAGATGCAAGTATTACGTCAAGCATCTAAAACATTCTGCGAGATTCTTAAATTCTTTGTTATAACAAATATTTAAGTCACGTATATTCGGTTTTTAACTGATGTATATTCGTCATATGTAAGGCTAATATAGCCATTTTTTTGAATTATTTATTTTATTGAACTAACTACCTGTTTTTTGAATGATCCAAAATATTTCATAAATAAATCAGAACAGTTTGATGACTTTTTGGGATATTATATTTTTAAGAGCAAAACGCTGATTGTAAAACTTGACAATAAGCTATTGTTGCAAAACTTAATTTAAAGTTTTAAGGCATTAACTTAAAAAGTTTTCAATTATTGGTATTTTTATCAGGGCTAAATTCAACAGCCTCAAAGGATAACTATTGCATTTTAGTATACCAATTTGATGTAACTTTAAATTTAATACCCACTAGTTGTTATGTAACATTTATAGTAATTAATTTTTTATATTGAGATTGGTTTCATAAACAGGTTTTTAAGTATTGTTTTTTTGTTTAACAGAAAAAGATCATTGGGAGCAAGCATTGAAAATTAGCTTTTTTTATTGAGACTCGGCAAGTATATGATTCGGATTTATACTTGGATACAACATCAGGTCAACTTATCCTGTTATTGACAACATGCATCCCAGGAGAATCTGCTTCATATTCTGCTGGTTGAGTAAAGGCTAGAGATAATGTCTCAATAAAAATACTCATTTCGGACAGACCTTAAATGCAATCGGCTAACTGTCTTGCAGAAGGCTTCCTTGGCATAGACTTAAGGGGTAAACAGAATTTATCTGTTGACGAGCCTCGCACCCCTTGTTCATCTATGAGGCTGGCGCAGATGTATTTATAATGCAAAGTTTCCAGTTTAGGATAATGAATGCGGGATTTCCAATGCATGGGTTTTGTGTGTGTCTCAAATTTTAAGACTAGGCAACTCATTCTCTAGCCGGCCTCAGAACAATAAAAGAAGTTTTATTGTTCTGAGGCCGGCTGGATGTCAGGTTTCACAAACTCTGTCGTTTCTCTCAAAAGGCTAATGCCATCAACACTGTATAATATCAGAGTACTAACAGAGTCATATTATGCATGGATGGTTTCCATGTTTGTACTTTTAGTGTGCATTATTTGGCCACATTTGGAGCTCTTTGTCACGGCTTAGGGTTTAATAATAGTAATAAGGCATTTGCTTAGACTATTAAATAATGTATTGAGTACTATCTGTGCCTTGAATTACATTTTTAAAACATTTAAAAATGACTAAAGTATCAAAACTATAAAAAACAAAAAACAATCGTCTAGTATTTGTGGTCTTCAAAGTAACTTTTCTTCTGTTGAGTCTTATCTCTTGCAAAGGTCAACAGACCTACTTGCTTTTTGTAAAACTAATTTGAGTTCTGTTAATATTTTTTTTTTTTTTTTTTTTTTTTTTAATTTTTTTTTATTTTGCCGTTTAACAAATTTGACAGTTTCCATAAATTTACAATTAAGTTAATGGCCGGAGCAAGAAGAAGGCATAATTTGCCTTAACGCCAAGCACCGTGTTACAATTTATAATTTTTACAAAGTTGCTTCAAGAATATTTAACATAAAAGAAAAATTAAATGAATGTTTACAAAAGATATATAATAAATAAAGTAAAATATCGTTTAATACATAATATCATAAATAGATTGAGTAAAAGTAAGAGTTAATATATAAAACTTTATATATATTTTAAGTAAAATATATAAAAGATAAAGTAAAATATCATAACTAGATTAGGTAAAAGTAAAAGTGAATATATAATAACTTTATATATATAAATACGCACAAAAAATAAAATAAAAAGCGAGAAAATGTAATTTTTGATAATGATTATTGTCAAAAAATTTTAACCTTTTTTCTTTTTTTTTTCTTTTATTTTTTCTTTCAAATAATTACGAAAATACGAATAATTAACTTGTTTTTCAATTTTTAAATTATATATCTGATCCATTTTTAAAAGAAAGACTTAAAATAATATAAATCAAAATCTGCGTTTAAAAAAAACTGTTTTGAATCAGTTTTAAACTGATGAAGAGATTTTTTTTTTCCGGAAACAATGTTTGGAAATCTTTTCCACAAAAGTGGTCCGCGATTCTGAATTGAATAAGAAACTTGTTTAGAATAAGATTTTGGTATAACAAAGTTGTTAGCGGAAAATCTTGTAGCATATTTATGGTGTAATACTTTAAAATAAGTTTCAAATATTTTGGGGGACAGTCCATATTTTGTTTTATACATGAACAGTAGAACAAGATGGATATTAAGTTTGAAAATATTCAGGGCACCAATTACACGTAAAAGAGGTTCACAAGGAACCGCTCTACCAGATCCAAATATGATTCTAACAGCATGTTTTTGCTTGCTATAAAGTTTTTTTAGCTTAGTGTAATTAGTACTTGCCCACATGATGTTGCCGTAAGTTAAGTAACTATGTATAAAGGAAAAATATAAACTTTTTAAGGACTTAAAATTTAAAAGTGGCTTAACTCTATAGATCATGCCAATGCTTTTTGAAATTTTTTTTTCTATAGAATTTATATGCACTTTCCAAGATAGCTTTTCATCAAGGTTCACACCTAAAAAATTTACAGATATTTGCCTTTTGATGTTAGTTTTATTCATCAAAAGATTGGGAAGAATAAATGGTATTTCCTTTGTTTTGCTTGGTTTGTGGAAAAGAGAAAATTTAGTTTTTTGAACATTCAAAGACAATTTGTTGCATATAAACCATTCATTTACTTTATTTAATTCTTCATTTACTACTGTAAAAAGTGTTTCAATATTTTTGTGAGAATAAAAAAGATTTGAGTCATCTGCAAATAAAATAAAATTTAATAGGTTTGATGTTGAAGACAAATCATTTATGTATAGTAAAAAAAGTAAGGGTCCAAGTATAGAACCCTGTGGGACTCCGCAATTTACAGTTTTTTTGGTCGTTTCTAAATTTTCAAATTGTACATATTGTTTTCTGTTTGAAAGGTAACTTTCAAACCAGAGTAAGTTTGTCTCCTTTATTCCGTAATATTCCAGTTTTTTTATTAGAATGGAATGATTCACCGTATCAAAAGCTTTCGACAGATCAATGAAAACTCCTAACGTATAATAGTCTTCTTTAAAAGCATTAGATAAGTGGTTAACTAACTCTACTAATGCATGATCTGTTGAGTGTTGCTTTTTGAAACCAAATTGCTTACTGTATAACATGTTGTTTTCAGTTAAATGATTATACAGCCTATTGTACACTATACGTTCAAGCAATTTCGAGAAACAAGATAAAACAGATATAGGCCTGTAATTAGAGGGTTCTGACTCATCTCCAGACTTAAATACTGGAGTTACTCTAGCAATTTTTAATTTATCCGGAACTTTACCTGATTTAAGTGACTGATTGAATATATGAAACAAAGATGGTTCAACTATATCATAGACTAATTTTAATATATTAACGCTAACTTTATCCGATCCTGCACTTTTGTTACTTTTTAAGCTTAGTAATGCAGTACGCAACTCGCGTATATCTAGCTTTGACTCATTCATTTTTTTATTAGAATTTCTTAGATAAGAATCAAATGTTGAAGAAGTTAAAGGAATACTTTGCGCTAAATTAGAACTAACATTTATGAAGAAACTGTTTAGTTCTTCAGCTATGAGTGCTTTATCGTATATTGTTTCACCGTCAATTAAAAGTTTTTTTGGCAGAACATTATTTTTATATTTGTTTTGTCCAATTATTTCTTTAATAGCATTCCAAGTTTGTTTAGTATTTCCATTTGCATTTTCTAGTAATTTCGAACAATATACTTTTTTAGAGTATTTTTTGATTTTTTCAAATATATTTTTATAGTTTTTATATTTTGCTTCGTTTGAACACGTTTTTTTTTTAAGAAATTTTTCATAAAGTTTTTGTTTTTTCCTTGACGATTTTAGTAAGCCTTTTGTCATCCAAGGCGATAGAAGTGATTTTGAATTCACATAAAACTTTTTTACAGGAAACGCTATCATGGTAAGATATTTTGGTAACAGGAAACGCTATCATGGTAAAATATCATGGTAAGATATTTTGTATATCATCTCAAAAAAAAGACTTTTGTGACTTCTGGAGATCTTTAAACAGTATCTATAATAAGGGGAAATCTGTTGTTCCACTACTCTTGTATGATTCAGTTTTTGTCATCTTACCTAAAGACAAAACTGAATTGTTTGCGAAGAACTTCTCACCAATATTATCTTTTGAATCCACTAGATGCGGTCTACCTGATTAGCCAACAAATAGGTTGATCCATTGCTTGACATTCTCATCACTCCAGCCTCTGTATCTAAAGTGATTTCTTGCTTAGACTCTTTTACAGCTTGTGGTCCGGACAACATACCTGTTAAAGGCTTGCAGAATTAATATCCGCAGCAATCGTTTATCAAAAAGTGCTTATCAGAGTCTTATCTCTATTTAAAAAAAAATAGAGACTTTGATAAGCACTTGTTATCTGTAATTTAAAAAAATAGAGATATTAAGTGTTATCTCTACTTTTTAAAATAGAGATAACACTTATAGGTAAGACAATAGAGCATCTATTACCTCTATTTTAAAAAATTCTGGAGAGCGATCTGACTCGTCTGATATCAGTCCTTTTATTTTTCTTCCTATCATAAGCAAGATTTTTGAGTCTTTAATTAATAAAGACTTTATCTCTCATCATGCATCTAATAACTTACTTTGTGAACTATGGGTTTCGTTCTTCTTGGTCTACTGCCAATTTGTTAACGGTAATAATCAATAGGCTTTATCGTGCATTAGATAGATGTGGGAGGGTAAGGTTAATGCTCTCAACATTTCTAAAGCCTATGATAAAAATTGGCATGCTGGTCTTCTCCGTAAGCTTTATTCTTTCGGTTTATCATGTAAAATCTATAAGACTAGTGAACCTTTTCTTACCAATTGTAGTATAATAGTTGTTCTCGATGGACAGTACTCTCTTTTTTATTCTGTAAGTTTAGGCTCAAGGTTCTATCTTCGGCGCTATACTCTATTTAATTTAAATCAACGATCTCCCAGAATTTCTAACATCTAAGATAGTTTTGTTCACTGATGATACTATCGTTTAATCTGGTCTTGATAAGAAGCCTTTACTCACTGATTGCTTTGAGGGGTAGTTTGAGCTTAAAAAGGATCTCATTTCTGTAACAGTTTGGGTCTCTAAGCAGGTGGTGAGTTTTAACTCAGATCTAACTCAATTATTTTCAGCTTAACGTTATCACAATAATCAAGATTTTCCTGTATTTATGAGCAGTAATGTACTTAATGAGTCATCTACCCTTCGTCTTTTTGGATTAACTTTTATTTCCGATCTTTCTTGGAAATCATATATGAAATCGATTGCAAAAGTTAGCATCTGTTTTTGCTAACTTTTCTTAGCTAACTCGATATATTTATTGGCACTTTCGTGTTCAGAATTCTATTTTTTTATCTCTGATATTCTCAAACCCGCCCTTGTTTAGAATACTCTTGGCATAATCGGAACGGCTCTTGCAATATTGACTTACCTTATTTAAAATGAAGTGCATAAAAGAATTGTAAAATTAGTTAGACCTGCTCTTGCAGCCATCTGCAATCCATCATTAAATTGTTGTTATGTTGCTTTTCTTTCTCTTTTCTATAAATAATTATAAGGGCACTACTCTAATGAGCGAGCATCTCTTGTTTCATCTACTAAAGTTCGATCTCGTTTTATTCGTCATTTAAATAAATCTCATCTTTTTAACAAGAGTGCTCTTAAGTGCAAAAATTTTATTCATTAAGCTCTTTGAAAATTGTTCCCTTTATCTTCTATTCCTAATTCATACAATTTTTAATTTTTAAGTTATCTCTTAATCGTTATCTTGCTTTATAAACTTTATATTTTTTCTTCACATGATAAACCAAGGATGACAGCTGGCATTAGAAAACTGATCCGAATCTGTCTAAAACAGTACCACAGTAGCAATCTTGAAAAATGAAAAACAATATGCAAAGTTATTAACTCGAAAGTATGGACAGAAAAAATTAGTTCTATAGTGGCCTCACTATCAAAACCAGCACCTGGTGGAAACAAATTAAATAAAATCAAAAAACCTCAAAAACCCAAACCATTAATACAGATTTTCTAAAACAATTAAACGAAGGTTTTTACTCTATCTGAATTGGTTAATGCAGCCAGACATATCTTGCTTTATAATCAACTCAAACTACCAAAACACACCATTACTTCTTACTATAGGCATCGTTTCAAATCTTTAAAAAAACTTAAAACCAGATCTCCTGGAAACTTCTCAAATGCGTTTGTCTTGAAATCTCCAATATTCTTAGTCCTAATTTATTATCCACTATTTTAGAAAACAACAAACAATATGGCTTTCTACCAGGTAAATGCACAATGGATGCAATCCCATGTGTGATGAAAGACTGACATCTTGCTAAAGACAAAAAGAAAAATATAATTCCAATATTTCTTGACTTTTCTAGACTTTAACGTAGTTGATCACGAGCTTTTTTTTTACCACATTATCAATATACCTTCCTAAATGGCTTATTTCCCGGATCAGGATTATTTAAAAAATTTAAAACATTTCTCAAAAACTGTTTTTATTTAAGTTCATTGGTGTTAAATACAAATATTATATAAACAAAAAAAATTACACTGAAAAATTGATAAATAAATACTTAAAACAATTACGTTTAAAAAATGTTGCTAATAATATTAAATAATATTTAAAAAAAAAGTACAATAGTTAGATAATAATTTAACGGGAAAGGAAACGAAAAATAATCACGTGAGCAAGCGCAGTTTTCCTTAAGACAAACTAAAATATTTATTACGCATGGTTTCGTGACTATTTTTTCCTTTCTTTCCTGTTCCCGTTGCAAAAATGGTTGAGTGGATACTCGCTTTTAGCTTAATTGTTTAAAAGAGTTTTAAATGATCTCAAAACTTTTTATATAGTAAACAAACTTAAAATGGTTACATATATTATTCGATAAAAAAAAAACTCTAAACAAAAATGATTTTTATATTTCAGGAAATAAAAACAAATTTTTTATTGGTGCTTTCCTTACACACAATACTTCAACAAAGTATTTTAAAGAAATAGTTTCAATATATACACAGCCAACCATCCTTTAGCAAAGTTTTAGAAGACTTTGAGCGGTCGACTTCAGTTTTGCTAATTAAATATTTAGCAGACCATTAATTGCAACTCTTAAAACTGGCTAGCTAATTACTGATCACAATATTCCACGTTGAAAAGTTATTGGCTGGCCACTCATAGAGGATGTCTCTAATGGTCCACTAACTAACCGATTAGCGAAACTCAAATGAACCGCTTAAAATGCCTTTATAGGCAAATCCACAACAAAAATATTGGATAGGGACATACTTATGTCAAACAATTTTTTTTTAAGTATTATTTCCAAAATAAGACACTTTAACTCTATATTAAGAAAAACTCAAAATTAACTCTAAATTATTTAACTCTAAATTAAGAAGCGCATGTATGTTCATTGTACGTGCCATATACGTCCGTCCGTCCGTGAACCTTCAAAACTGAACCTTCAAAAAGTATTTAAAACAAATCGAACCCAAATAGCAACTAAACTAAAATTAATTATTGAAGCTTAGCTTATCATATCATGTATTAGTAAGGATGTTAATGCTTATTTGAGTGTGTTTGACACGATACTCTTGGCAGTCATTGCAACCGAGGTAATAGCGAGAAAGAGAAGCGGCACTTTTTTTTATAAGAAAAGTCAACAAAAGTGTATTTAATATCTAATCTACGCAAGCTTTAAAGTATGTAATATTAAAAACATACTAAAACATATATCAAGTTTTTTAGTTTTACTTTCAATTGAAAATTGCATTGCGGCAACATCTCCTTAAGATTTGATCTGCAGCATTTAGTTACGTTTAATACAGTCTTTAATATGTTATATAGTTTTAAAATTCTGGCAAGACTTAACACCTGCGTAGCCGAGTGGTTAGAACGCAAGACCTGGTTCGAGTCCTATCACCGGCTTTTTTTTTTAATGTAATTTTTTTTGATTTTTCAAAAATACAAAGTAAATCGCTTTTTAAGAAAGAGGTTTGTTTTGAAAGAAGAAAGTTGTTTTGTTTTGCATTTTGAAAAACAAAAGTTTAAAAAAAAACCAATTGATGATTTGAACTTGCCATGCGGCGACCCTTTTGCTTTTTTTAAACAGTACGGGGGTTTAAAAAATATATTTTTGTTAAGATCGTAATTGAAAATTTTTATATTTTATTTAAAATAAACCATTTTATTAAATTTACAATTTTAAAAAACAATAAAAAGTTAAAAATACATAATATTAAGGTGATAAGGAAATTCAAAGTTTTACAGGTATTTTACGACGCTCTCGTTAAACATTCTAAACCGAGTGCGCAACAATGACAGAATTTAGATCAAAATAGTATTATACTCCTTATAATATTGGAAGAGTCAACTAGGACGCTTTTAACTGAAGCATGAGGCATTGTAGATGAGCAAGCTGAGAATTTTTTGTAGATCTTATTTTACTTTTATAAATTTCTGAGATAACTATGAATCTTTTATTATCATTATCATAAACGATTTAACTGTTGAATATACTTTAATTTATAAATAGTATGTACTTTTTTAACTTTTTAATCTGTTTTTAAAGTTACTAAATTTAATTTTTTTAATATTTTACTCAACAAAACATGTTCTGCTTTATATGTGATGTATTGAAATTCTGTCTTGAAAAGCTGGCAATTTTATTGAAGCTAAAGATGACCTTATTTTAAATGTAAGTTGTTGTTTTTTTTTATTGGTTTTGAATAATTTTATGTTAGATATTCAATTGTGTTTTATAGGAATCTATTTTTTAGTACAGTGTTACTGTCTTGTGGCGATATTCAGGTTAGATTTTATGAAGTTAAATTTTATAAAAATAAATTTTCTTTTAAAGAACCTTTAAAATTTACTTCTTAAAAAAGTTACTTTTTTTTTCCTTCCTAATTCAAAAATGTTTTTGTACTAAGTGTTTAGAATTGAATTACAATATTTTGTTTGTTATTTTATTTTTTGCGCTACAGTTTATCACATATTTTAGGTTTTGATATCTCATTTATCTTTATCTTTAAAACCGATTTAAAAAATAAAAAATATTTTCTTTAATATGATTGTATTTATTCTGTTTTATAAGAAATTTTACTAATAGTTTGATTGCTTTGAATTGCTTTTAATTTTCAATTTGATTACCTGTATGTTTTTGTTATTTATTATGGCCAATAAAGTTTAAGCAACCCCAGCAACAATATCTGCTGCAACAGCCTTATCTGTAAGTAGTAATAAAATGATTTGCAGGTTTTATAATTAAGTTTGAAACTAAAATATCATTTAACTATTCCAATTTTTCCTTTTGTTATTTTTACGCTTATCTTATGAAGCATTTGTACGCTATTTGAGATAATAATAACGACCCGCATCTTTTAGTGTACTTAGTGTGTGAGCCCAGAATACGGGAAAAGATTTTCCCTCATTTCATTAAAGGGGAAGAGATTACCTTTACCAATAGTTAAGTGGGAGGAGTTAGAGTGAGCAGGGGAAAATACATAACTACATCTAGAAATTGGAGATATAGTTAAATGTTTTTAGTTTTTTCTGTTTTTATTGTTGTTTTTTTTTTATGTTAATGTTGTTTGTAAATAAATAAATTTGTAAAAAAAAACCTAATTTTGTAATTTTTTTTTTTTAATATTAACTTATTTTTATAAAAAAAGTTTGTTGAAAAGATATGCATTCTGTTTCTACATTAAACGCCATCAAAGTTTTAATCAGCAGTACATTAAAAATTTTAAAATTATGCATGTTCTGGTGATTGGCTGCTGTGACAGTGGTTATAATTCTCCGTGTCAAAATAACATTGTATTGGGAATAGAGTTATTTTGTGAATAGAGTTAACAACTTTCATAATAATTAGGGGGGTATCTAATAAGTATT
>NC_088920.1:10172500-10180000 GCF_038396675.1 Hydra vulgaris
TGTGAATAATAAACTTACCTAATTTAAATATTTTTTACTTTTAACAAACAAAGATTAAAAACAAGATTTATATTTTATTTTATTTTTTTAACATTGCTTCTCTCTTTTAATGATGCATCAGTTAAACAGAAACCTTGAAAAATAAGGCTGTTGTGGTAAGAAATAAGTTGAGTGCATTACTAAGTTACAAAATTCAATAAAACTATTCCCAAATCTGTTAAGAATAATAACTTTTACTGATAACATTTCAAAATCATTTTAACGGCTAATCATGTTGTCGTCATTTTGTGCTATTATTTTTGTCTTTTTAAGAATAATAATTTTTGTTGTGTATGTAAAGTTATGTAAATAATTTGGCCCAGCTAACACAAAACGTTAGAGCACGTTCGACGAACGTTGCAAATGTTCTAGCACGTTCTATGAACGTTTTATAAATGTTCTGAAAAATTGTGTATACCCAACTAAAAATTAACGTTCAAGAAAAGTTGCTAAAACGTTCATTTAGGTTTGCAAAACGTTAGCTGCGAACGTTACATGAACCAACTTTTGTGAACTCCGATTTACAGATCTTGAACGTTCAATACGAACGTTCAAATAACAAACAGCAAACGTTTATTTAACATGCACTGCAAGATTATTTTAATATTTTTTGAACGTTCACCTCAAACACGCAATAACGAACATAGAAATTTACCCAACGTTATTTTTTGAAGTTTTTAAACGTATAAATGCATAGAGTTGGACGGACTTTCTGTTTAAACCTATATTTGCTTGTTTTTGTGTATTGCACATGTTTGTTTTTTTTATAAGCGTATGAAATTTTTGAAACAGGCTTGGGTATGCTTAAGCAAAAAGTTAAAAGAGGCTCAGAAATGTGCTTGAGCTTAAGCATATTTCTAATAAAATATGCTTAGTTCAATACTTTCTAAAAGTGTGCGCGTTACTAAAGGTTAATAGGTATAAGAAAAATATAAAGTTGACTGCATAAGTCAACTTTTTACTTTTTTGTTTCTGTATTTGCTTTGGTTTTAATGTAGCTGTAGTACAATATTAAAACAAAAAACATATATACTATATACAGATGTTATTAATGAAATCAAAGGTATGATCTTCGCATTCCTTCTCGTCCGGACCAACAAATTCAAATTAATTCAAATTCAAATTAAATGTATTCTGAAATAAATTTTACATTTCATGGAATATTTACATATAGTACAAGTACTAATTTTAAGTAAACACCATAATAAGAAACTAAAACACCAAACTAAAAAACAAAAAACACAAAAAAAAAAAAACACACAAAAAAAAAAACAAAAAAAAAAACACTAAAACAGTACAATACTTAAACGAAAAAACTTTTGGAATAATAATTAAGTAAGAAGTTTGATAATTTAGGACATAAATTAAATTTCTTTTATACATCTATCTAGAATAAAGACCTTTATATACCTAATTAAAATATAGCAAAAAAAGAGAAATAGGTTATAATAATATACTACTACAACAATTAATGTAGTAATATAAGTATCGGTAATATCAATAGGCAATAATAATAAAAACTCCAGTTATTGGTAATAATAATCAAAATAATAATAATACAAATGATAAAGATAACAATTCTATTAATAATAATAATAATAATAATAATAATAATAATAATAATAATAATAATAATAATAATAGTAATAATAATAATAATAATAATAATAATAGTAATGATAACAATAATATTAATAGTAGTAATAACAACAATAGCAACAATAATAATAATAACAATATTAAAAAATAGCAATATTTATAATAGTTGGAAATAGAATAATGATATTAATATGAGAAAAAGTTAAGAAAGAGCAAGTATTAGTAGTAATAAATCAGCATTGAAATGAAGAAAGAAGAAGAAAAGAATTTTAGAAAAGATCAATTATTAGTAGTTATAGACCAGCATTGAAGTGAATAAGGTTAAGATGGATAGTAGATAGTTAGCAGTAGAGTAGCATAGAAATTAGGAAGAATACTTGTTTAATAAAAAATTAAATACACTGTTTTTGAATTTGGAAAATGTAGGGAGAGATTTTAACTGTGAGGGGAGACTATTCCATGTGCATATGCTCTGATATTTAATCGATTCATGTCCATAACAAACAGTTCTATGTTTTGGTATAGATAATTTGAAGCTTTTAGCTGATCGAAGTTGGTAACGAGTATTTTTTTTATAAGTAAAAAAATCAGTAAATGGAGGAGGTAAGGTTTTATGTTGCTGTTTCCAAACAAATAAACAGTTGGAGTGTTGAATAAGGTCTTTTAACTTAAGTATCTTTGATATGTAGTAGAGAATATTTGGGTCAGAGTTAAAATGCTGAAAATAGATTATTTTTAGGGCTTTATTTTGGAGGTGAGATAATCTTTTAAGTGTTAGAGATTGGGTTTGTCCCCATATTTGACAAGCGTATCTAAGATGAGACTCAAAAACCACATGATATATGTTTAGAAGCGTTTCAAGATTAAGATAATGTCGAACTTTGGCCAACATACCGTTGGACCTGCTTAGTTTCAGTGCTAAGTCTTGAAGATGGGATGCAAAACTTAAATTAGAATCAATTTTGACACCAAGATACTTGATAAAATTCACAGTATCTATTCTTTGACCACTTAATCTGAAATTCAGGTGCTTTGTAATTTTTGTTTGACTTGATTTAAAGATAATAATTTCAGTTTTTTTGGAATTAAGTGATAATTTATTAGATAGAAGCCACTGGAGTAGATTTGCTAAGTCATGATTTATATTTTTGTTTATCTTTTTAAGTGATTTGTTTATTAAAAGCAGATTGGTGTCATCAGCAAAGGGGTAAGCAGTGGAAAACTTCAGAGAGGTATTAAGATCATTAATAAAGAGAAGGAAAAGTAATGGTCCTAATACAGAGCCTTGTGGGACACCATTTGTTGATTTTATTAATTCAGATTCTATCCCATTAATAGAAACAAATTGTGTTCTATTTTGAAGATAAGAAGAAAACCATTGAAGTGTTGTGCCTCTAATACCATAGTACTCCAACTTTCTGATAAGAATGGAATGATCAACTGTATCAAAGGCTTTCTGGAGATCAACAAAAACACCACATGCAAACAATTTATTGTCCAAAGCTGTTCTAATTTTTTCAGTTATATCAATTAGTACATGAGTTGTTGAATGATTGTTTCTAAACCCATACTGATTTTTATAAAGACACTTGAATTTCTCCAGAAAGTTGTAGAGTCTATTGTGCATAGCTTTCTCAAATAGTTTGCTTATATTTGAGAGAAGAGAGATTGGGCGATAATTAGAGTAATCCAGTTGAGAACCTTTTTTATGTATTGGTTTCACTTTAGCTATCTTAAGGAGATCTGGGAAAATTTCATTTCTAAATGAGTTATTCATAATTATGGATAGTGGCTTTGAGATTATGTTTGGAATAAGCTTAAGAATAAATGTGGGAAGGCTTTTTGGGCCCAGACTTTTTTTGTTTTGAAATTTCATAATGAGACTCGATACCTCAACTTCAGTCACTGGCTTAAAGAAAAAAGAACTTTTATTAGGATTTTTTAGAAAGTCTGTAAAATCATATTTAGGGATAATTTTTTTGTTTATTAGATTCTCTTGGATAGTAGCAAAGTAGTTGTTAAAAATATTAGCTATTGTGGTTGGATCAGAGATGACTTTATCATTTATTTTGTGGTTGAAAGAGTTATTGCATATAGTAGGTCTGATGTTGATAATTTCTTTTAAAAGGCGTCATCTGGAAGAATTTCGTTGGCATCTTTATTTACAGCATCATCTACATCTACCGGTTAAAAATCACTCTGATTTCCTTTGGGTTGATCACTGCCAGGATCAATGATGGATGTTGGGGGCACTTTGTAACTATCAATTTCAGTTTAAACTCTTAATTTTTGTAAAAATTGAACTATAACATGATGTTTTAATTCCACGTTTGGATCAATGTTTAATTGTATATTTCTAGCTTAACTTCAAAGTCAGGAAAAGTTAACAAAATGACTTTTCGATCTGGCTTGTAAAAACTCTTTGTAAATAACTTCGTAGAGTTTAAGATTCTTGTGCAACGTTTCTCCTTCAGAAACAATTTGCGATATGATGATTAGGCATTTTCAATAAAAGTTTTTTTTTAAGTCATTGCGAAAACTGACTTTGTGTTACACAAAACAACTCTGGTTTAATTTTCTAGACTCTTTACATCTTTTCATTGCACTAACGATTTTGTTGACTATTTTATTGAACACATCTTTCACTGCTATAGTGAAAAGTTCTTCGTTATTTTAAAGAACCTGTGATTGTGAATGTTTACCATCTTGTTTGCTAATTCAGTGAATAACTTTAACATGAAAAGCTAGTCCTTGTTGGTTTTTAAATGATTCTTTGCAATGTTTGCATTCAACATTAGTTTCAACAGCTTCTGAAGGCAATCGGAATACACTCATTTCTCCTCTGTGCATAACAACTTTTGTGAAACTAAACGCTGCCAATGTGGGCTGCTTTCTCTTTATTCTCTTTGACATTAATATTACTATTTTAATCAGTATCTGAATATAAAACATTTTGAATATGGTATTAAAAAAACTTCACATTAAAATCGAGAGAATAAAAAAAGAGAAAGAAATAAAACACTTCAGAGCAACTCTTAAATTTAATGGTTTTCTGTTCGAGTATTGAGATGTAGGTTTTGCAACACAATGACTTCATTACTTCATATAGTCATTGCATTGCAAAACATGAACTTCGATTTTTGTTATTTTTGTTGGTTTAAATTTAGAAATATATATATATTTAAAATTTCTGATTAAATAAAATTTAAATTTTTTAATAATTTATCGAGGCTCAGGGATATGCAAACATATCCTTATGTTTTTTTTTCAAATCTGAGCCTTCATATGCTTGTAAGCGTTGTGCTTATAAAAAAAAATGCATATAATGCTTTTTTGAATTTACGTAACTCTTATTTATTTAACAATTGTTAAATAAATATTAGGTAAAAAAAATTTTGTACTTAACTACAAATTTCCCATGTTTTACAACGGAACAACACAACATAAGGCTTACTTGAGGGCTCATGATTTAATAATTAGATTTCAACCATAAGACACCCAATAGGCGTAGATTTTACTTTCAACAAAGGCAAATTTTTGGTATAAAATTTAAAATAGGACCTAAACGGCATTTTAATAATTATTACTATCTAACAAAATAACTTTGTTTCATATTAGTATTGGTAATTATAACTATGAACTCAATATGTCGATATATATGCGCGTAAGCTTGAGTGCCAATTAACTCCTTGTTTAAATTCGACACCAAAAAAAATTGCATGAAAGAAGTGTTGTAAAGTTCTTTGCGATACATTGAAAATTCCAGTTAAGATGTTACGCATAAAATTTTGTCTAAAAACTTAAAAGTAATTACTATATACATATATATTTAATATACATATATATGAAAGTCTGCTTCAAAGCTTTTATATTCTTGTTTAATATTACAGACAGAAGAAAACAAACCATCATAAAAGCCTTAACCTCAACAAGTAAGCAGCAAAATATAATTACTACACAAAGTATGCTTATTTCAAAAATGTATAATTGTGATAATTATTATAATAGTTTATATTATCATAATTATAAACTGTTGAAAAGGCATCTAAACATATAGCTATTTCTGTATTACAAACACTAGATATATAATTTGTATAAATATATATATATATATATATATACATATATATATATATATATATTTATATATATATATATATATATATATATATATATATACATATATTTATAAACACACATATGAAAATATATTACATATATATAAACATCAAATTTATTTTCTTTACTCAGATATTAAGACCTAATTTAAGTACAAATACTTGTCAACAAGAACAACAACAATAATAAATTGAAAATTAAATATCATGCACTGGTTTTAAAATAATATATTATCAACTATAAGTCTAACTATTACATAAAATGGTTAAAATAAAAAAAGTGATCTTGTAAACTATACAAACTCAAACAACGAAATTGACAAGATAAAAACAGAAAAAATAAAACAAAAAAAAACAACAAAAAAACCAATAATAAAAGTAAAAAAAAAAGTCCCAACAAAATAACCTCATACGTTATAAACATAAATACATATATATACAAATGAGTATGTATATATATAAATATATATATATATATATATATATATATATATATATATATATATATATATATATATATATATATATATATATATATATATATATATATATATATTTATATACACATATGTATATATATATATATATATACATATATATATACATATATATATATATATATACATATATATATATAGATATATATATACATAAATATATAAATATATATATATATATATAAATATATAAGTATAAACATATATATATATACATATATATATATATATATATATATATATATATATATATATATATATATTTATATAAGTTCATATATATACACCTATATAAATATATAGATATATATACATATAAAAATATATATATATATATATATATATATATAAATATATATATTTATATATATATATATATAAATATATTTATATATATATATATGTATATATAAATATATATATGTGAGTATATAAATATATGTATATATATGTATATATATATATATATATATATACAGTTTATATATGTGTGTATGTATATATATATATTTAAATATATATATATATATGTATATATATATTTATATATATATATATATATATATATATATATATATATATATATATATATATATATATATATATATATATATATATATATATATATATATATGTATACAAAATATATACAAATATTTTATATATATGTATATATATTATATATATCAAATTTGTATATAATTTGTATATATATATATATATATATATATATATATATATACATATATATAAATATATATATATATATATATATATATATATATATATATATATATATATATATATATATGTCTTTATTCATATACAACTTGTATATAAATATATATACATTTATACATATATAAATTGTATATAAATATATATATATATATATATATATATATATATATATATATATATATATATATATATATATATATATATATATAATATATATTTATATACGCATATATGTATATATTATATATAAATATACATCAAATTTGTTTGCTTTACTCAGATATTTGGACCTAATTTAAGTACAAATACTAGTCAACAAGAACAACAACAATAATATATTAAAAAGTAAATATCATGCACTGGTTTTAAAATAATATATTATCAACTAAAAGACTAACTATTACATAAAATTGTTAAAATGAGAAGAGTGATCTTGCAAACGATACAAACTCAAAAAACGACATTGACAATATAAAAACATAAAATATAAATTAAAAAAAAACAAA
>NC_088920.1:10190000-10205000 GCF_038396675.1 Hydra vulgaris
AATTAAATAAATTTTTTGTTTCGGTTGGCCCTAATCTAGCTAATAAAATCCCTCTTGTGACTAATAAAATAGACCAGCATGATTTTTTAATTACTTCGGTCTTAAAATGTTTTGAATTATCTTTGAAAGATTTTGTGCAACCTTCTAAAATAATTAAGTGTAATAAATCAGCTGGCCATGATAATATAAATAGAAATGTTGTTATCGAGTCTTATGATCCCCTAAAAGATGTACTCTTTAAAGTCTTACATTTTTCAGTAAAACAGGGTATTTTTCCTGATTTTCTCAAAATAGCTTTAGTGAGTCCAATTTTCAAAGCTGGTGATGCAACAGATGTTTCTAATTATTGCCCAATTCCTTTTTGTCTATTTTTTCTCAAGTTTTGGAGAGAATTTTAAATAGCCTAATTTATAATCACCTTTCTTCAAATAATATACTAAATGCTAATCAATAGGGATTCAAAAAAAAAAAACTCAACAGAACATGCAATAACCCAAATTATTTGCAATATTTCTGAATCCTTGAAAAATTTTTAGTTCACGTTCGGAGATTTCATAGATTTATCAAAAGCTTTTGATACAACTGATCATAATATTCTCCTTAAAAATCTTGAGTATTATGGAATTAGAGGAAATGTTTTACTATAGCTTAAAAGCTATTTAAGCATCCGTAAACAGTTGGTTTATAGTAATTTAACTGACCCACCAAATCTATTAAATATAACTTGTAGTGTTCCCTAGGGTTCTATACATGGGACCCTTCTCGATCTCATTTACATCAATGATTTACACAAAGCTTCGAATTTAATTGCTGTCATGTTTGCAGATGACACTAACCTCTTTTTCTTTAATAACAACATTACAACATTATTTCAAAATATGAATATCGAATTAACAAAACGTTATGAATGGTTTAAAATAAACAAGCTTTCACTTGTTGAAAAAACTGATTGAATAGTATTTCATCCAGCTTTTAAAAAAAAACCTCTGCCTTGCAATTTACCATTACTTTTTGTTGACAAAACTCTTATAAAAAGAGTAGTTAATACAAGCGTTTTGGGTATCTATATCTATGAAAACATTAATTGAAATCTATATCCTTGAAAAAATTGATCGAAATTTAAATTGTCACATAGAATTCTTGTGTAATAAAGTTGCTTAAAGTATAGGAATATTGTATAAAACTAGAAGTGATTTTAATAAGCGTAATTCAACTCAGTTATGTTACTCCTTCATCCATTGACATTTAAACTATGCAAATATTGCTTGATGTAGTGCCAATAAGTCCAAACTTAGGCCTCTTTCTTGTGAACAAAAGCATGTTGCTCGTCTTATTAATTTTAACGATGATTTACTCGTGCTCAGCCTCTCTTATTTAAAATAAAAATTCTTGATATATATCAGCTAAATGTATTTAATATACTTTGTTTTATGTAGAAAATGTAAAACTAACTCCAACCCAGTTTCTTTCCATAATTTATTTACCTTAAAAGAAAAAAATAAGTACAACTTAAGAAATGATAATTTAATTCGTCAACCATTTTTTTAAACCAATTTTGGAAATTCAAGCATTTCTTTTTGTGGAGCTTCTTATTAGAATAAAATGATTTTAAAACATTTTGATTTTTATTTGGAATTGAGTTACCTCACATTTAAAAAAAAGCTTAATGAAATCATTTTGTCTATTGATGATATATTTTTGTATTTTTGAACATTGAATAATTTATGTTTATATTTTTTGCAGTGATATAACTGAATATGCATAGGAATGTACTTATATTTTTCTTGTGCTTTATACACTTGACCATGTATATATGCATTTGATTTTTATGAAATTTTTAAATTTACGAGCGGTTCTCGATGAAGGTTCTTGATGGTTTCTGCTAGTGTCGGCTTTCTTTTTATTTATTGAATCAAATACTTGTATATTTTTTGTTTATTTGTATTATGTAGTTGTAAAAGGAATTTTTTATTTTAGCGATTTAATTTATTTGTAAAACGAATGTTATACTTTGTATAAATTTTAAGGTTCAAGTTCTTCATCAGCGGTTCTCTCTGACAAGACCGAATGGTCTTCTTTGAGTATTCGCTTTTCTTGTTTTTTTATTTTTTTTTTATTTTTACGATGTCCTCAATTGTATTTACAATTTCAATTTATATTTACTATGTCTTCAATTGTAAGTTTTTATTCGTACTTTTCCATTCGACATGTTTATATAAAGGTACACAAATGCTTAAAATGAAGAAGTTACTTTTGTTTTGCATATTACATTGTTTTGACAAAATAGTTTAGTTCTGTTTTAAATTTAATATAATATAATATATTATATTCTAATATTTGAAAATAGTCAAAATGAAGCGGAGCAATATGAATTATCAGTTATACAGACCAAACTGGGTGGTGGCTAAGTGACCTCCTCAGCTACAATTGCAGCAAAGCAACAATCGAAGCCACTATGACACCGAAAAAAATTTGTTTTAAAAAAGCAACCTCATGCTATACCAGTGATGGTGTAATTGCTAAGGAACAGTTTTTTCAAGTGAGTATAAAAAATAAATTTCTGTTCAATCTGATTCAGATTCTGATGCTTCTGATGAAAACAGTTTGTCATTCAGAGATTGATCACAAATCTGTTATGCAATATGTTTATCTGGAATAAATAAAAATTTGTTATATGTACTAGACGTTTTTGAAGAGGACAAATTGGACAAATTATTTTACTTGGAAATTGCAGTTTTCTGTTTCAGCTATGTAAAGCAATGTTTTAGGAATTATGCAAGGCTATTAATTAATAACATGTTCATTTATTGCAGTTTGTATAAGGATATGAGGTGTCTATTTAAGTGGTTCATATATAAAGCTGTTTTTTTATGGAGTTGACAGTTTATAGCAGTTTAATTAATTTATAAATGGCACATTTTAGTCACTCATAGATAAAACTAGCTTTAATAAAACTGCAAAGTGCTTTTTCTTTTAATAAAAAAAAAAATTCTAAGAAGAAAATTTTTATTGAGAAAAAAGACTACTATTTTTGATGAAGTTTTGTAAATTTAGTTAAATTAAAAAAGATGTGTATACTTTTATGTTTTTAGTACTAGAAGCTGTACCTTTTCACTGAAACAACACCTATTTGGTTGTTTCATGTAGTTGAGGTTACTTTGTAAGAAAAGTTAGTTTAAGTTTATGTAAATTGTTTTTAGGGCATTTAAAATCTTTAAATCCCTTTAAAGATTTTAAATGCCCTTTAAAGCACTAACTGTTAATAATAAATAAACTTTTTCATTGCAAGAAGTAATATTTTTGAATGAACTTTTGTTAATTGTGTGCCTTATGGTTGAAATGTTATATTTAAATCATGGACTCTCAAATAAGCTTGTAATGGTGTAAATTAGTAAAACATGATGAATTTGTAGTTAAGTACGAATTTTTTTACTTAGGTACTTATTTAACAATTGTTAAGTAAATAAGGTTTATATAAGTTCATAAAAGCATTACATTACACAAAAACTAGCAAATGAAGGTTTAAACAGAGTCCCTCTAAATTTATACATTTATACGTTTAAAAATTAAAAAAAAACAAAAACGTTGTGTAAACTTCCGAGTTCGTTATTGCGTGTTTGAGGTAAACGTTCAAGAGCTATTTAAAAAATGTTTGGAGTGAACGTTAAGTAAACGTTCGCTGTGTGTTATTTGAACGTTTGTATTGAACGTTGAAGAACTGTAAATTGGAATAGTTGGATCATGTAACGTGTGCAGCGAACGTTGCATAAATCAAAATGAACGTTATGGCAACGTTTATTGAACGTAAATTGTCAGCTGGGGGGTTTGCCTTTTGTTGAGTAACTTTGAAACTACTTTTAATGCAGCGGCATGACATGTAACACTAGTATATAATGACAATAAAAACATTGCATATACTGCTAAAAAGGTAAACTTTTTTTATGAATCTATTAAAGTTTAATAAAACTCTTACCTGACTACTAAGCTGTAAGGTATTTTTACTGCTAAGTGCATTATAATTTTTGAATAACTACAATTATACCGTGAGTTCAAAAATTTGGTGAACTATTTTTTCTTCATAAAATAAGTTTATATTTGCAGTTAGTTTGTTTTTCTGAATGGCTTTTGTAATTAAATTTTTAAACAATATTTAAATAAGATTTAAACTTTTAAACTTGTTGTATCATTTACGAAATGATTGTAAAACCTCTGTTCGATATTAACTTTTTAAATTATAATTAACGTGCGTAAGTAAAATCACTGTTACATAATCAATAACAACAACCAAACAATAAAAAGTTTCAAGCAGCAGTTTGTAAAGTCTCAAATAAAAGAATGCTGAAATTGTTTGAAAAGATTACTAAATTATGTTTACAAATATAGTTTTCACATTAAAAAAAAAGAGCAGAGGTATAGTGAAATTTGCAAGCTGAAATTTTAAAAACTGATTTCCATCGAACGAGGTTGAGAAATGCAAAAGTTTTGAGCCAGCAGTAGAAGTAGTACTAGAATCAACCCATTCAGAGTGATGACAGTCAGTTTACCATTAACAACAATATTAGAAGAGGGATAAAAAGAAAAGGGTTGTTTAATTTTATCAGAAACAAGATCAAAATTAGTGCAGTATTAAAAAGAAAAGAAAACAAAGTAAAAAAGAATGGCGAATAAATGAAAAGATGTTAAACGTGAAAGTATTTCATAAAATTGCAAAACATTTGTTATATATATGTAATGGACATATAGAGATGCCGCCAACGGAAAAGCAGCGTAGTTTTTAAAAATGTTAATTAAATGATAATAGCCGTTAATACTGAAATCTCAAAATAAAACAACTGAATTAAAACAGCAAAATACTTGTCTCAAAAAGTCAATAAGTCTGAAAAAGTTTGCTAGAAGGATGGTGAAAAATTTTGTGATGAAAAATTTCAGCAGTTAAAATTTTAATAAACACAGTTCAACGACCACACGTATTTGTTAAAAATAGATTATTATAAATTGGTGTTACTGATTGTTTCTTTTGTCTAATAATTTTAGGTACCTTGCAATTTTGAACAAATTCTCTAGTCATTTTTAGATAATGTCCTCTACTTTTATTTTTATTTGAAACGAAGGACATGGGGTTCACTATGTGACATATGTGTCTACATTGTTAATAATTTTATAGGCCTGTATCAGATTTTCCCCAATGCAATGGGTTTCTAAGTTCAGTATACTGAGACAATCTTTGAATGACATTTAAAGGTACAAAGGTATCAAATGGGTAGCTCTTCTTTTTACTTTCTCAATTTTATTAATATTTATTCTTGACGATGGATTGCTGGTTGCTACAGCGAATTCCAGATAAGGTCAGACAAAGGCTGTGCATAGAATTTTAAGTTGTTGCGGAGTCATATGACTGAAAGTACAATACAATATGCCTAATACACGCTTGGCTTTATTGGTTGCATAAGTTGAGTTGATGCCTAAATCTTGATGTTATCAAGATTTGGGCATCAATCTTCCATTATCTTGATACCCAAATCGCGTTCGACTACAGTTGATGCTAGTTTGATACTATTATTGTTAGTAGCTGGCATTGAGTAGACATAAAAATTGTTTGTTTTACCTATGTGCATGATTTTACCTTTATTGAGATCAAATTTCATTTTTCAGGTTTTTCACCTTTCGGCTATTTGTAGAAATCGGTTTGAAGTTTTTGTGAAGCTATCGGGTGGTCTAAACGGGCCAGCAGTTTTAAGTCATCAGCATACATTTTACATAGATGGTTAACGATATCGGATATATTGTTCACGAAAATGATAAAACGTATTAGACCTAAGACGGATTCATCACGGTTTGTTGAAACCGCTGGTGTAAAAACGATTTTATCCAATTCAGGAGCATTCCAATAAAACCAAATGCCTCGAGTTTGTATATTAGTCTCTTGTGGGGAACCATATTGAACGCTTTACTGAAATCTATAAAAGTCCATAGATACCTTGTCAGAAAATACTTTTGACATCACGTATTTTGACTCCAACAAGTTAGTAACACACTCTACTTTATTGACGAAACCATGTTGATTTTATATAATAACACTTTGTTCAACTAAACGATTGACGTAATATTTTCTCCGTCTATTTAAATACAATTGATGATAAGAATATAAACCGGTAATTGCCTGGGTCGAGTCTGCTTCCTTTTTTAAACAGTAGTGTTACATTAGCCTTTTTCCACACTTCAGGACAACACCCACTATCAAGCGACTTTTGAAAAATTGTGCTTAAAGGTACATATGCGCTTACACGATCAACACAAACGGCTTTATTAACTAATAAATAAATATATATATATATATATATATATATATATATATATATATATATATTTATATATATATATATATATATATATATATATATATATACATATGTATATATATATATGTATATTTATATATATATATATATATATATATATATATATATATATACGTACATATATATATATATATATATATATATATATATATATATATATATATATATATATATATATATATATAAATATATATATATGTATATATATATATACATATATATAGATATATATATGTATATATATATATATATATATATATATATATATATATATATATATATATATATATATATATATATATATATATATATATATAAAACAGGTTTTCGTGAGAGGTCTGTAGTGAATGATAATCTGTAAAAAAGTCAAGTATAAACTTAGTTTTGTTAAACTTATATTTTACTTAAAACTGCAAACCCCGAGATATTACAGAAAAATGATAGTATTGATTATAAGGTGCCTAGTCTCGGAAAACAAAAAGCAACGATATTCTGTCTAGAATGGAATATACAGTTATTTGCAAAAAGAGCTTTTGGAATGGTAAGAAAGTAAATGTTACTTGAAATAAAAAAACTATCATGATTTAAACTAATGTTGAAAAATTTTTGTTAACAGTGACACTACATTAAACCTAAACTAATGAAGATCGGAAAATTTAACTTTTCAGTTATAAATTTTAATTTATAAATAAAAATGAAATTTAAAATTTTTTTTACATCACGTTTTATCACTTTTTTCCTGTTTTTAACCGATTAGAAACATTTTTTGATTTTTTGATTTTTTTTTTAATCAGAACATAAATATCATCATTTTTTTAAATCAGAACAGAAACAAATTCTCACCACTTTTATATTCTTGTCCCGTTTGTTTAGATAAATCAAAATCCATAGTTTCGTTTCTAAACAAATACATAAAAGTAAAAAAAAGTTAAAATATACATGGTAGACCACACAGGAAAATGGCGAAGTCACTTTAAAAAAGTTCTAAGAAAGTATATATGATTTATTTTTCAAAGCCATTTATTCTTGTATATTTTTTATACAATTATACTATTTAGTCTTTATTAGTATTTTAATAAAAAATGAAATATATAAAAATTTTATATTCGATTTTTTTAATAAATGAATTAACTATAACTTACTTTTTTGCTCCTTAGTTTTTTTGCTCTATATGTAGGCTTTATTTAATGATCAATATATACCTTACTAATACTATTTTATCGTCACTGCCGTTTTTTTCCCTTGCGGTCTTTATTTAGTTTTTTTAGTTCTTTAATATTTAACTCATAATAATTAACTGCATTTATGAGATTATGAGATTCATGCACCTTTAGATATTTGACTTTTACAGGGAAACTAAATTAAATATTATAATAATTTCAAAAAAATAGTAATAATAATAATATTACTATTACCTAATGGTAATATTTGTTATTAAAAAAAATAGCATATCATTATTATTACCTAATGGTAATAATAATGATATGTCATTTTTTTTAAGGTTATTGTTGTTATTGTTATTGTTATTATTGTTATTATTATTGTTATTACTGTTATTATTATTATTTACTATTATCAAGTTAATTGAGTTTTTTTCAAAGCATTAACAACTTCGTTGGTTAAACTGTTCTTATTTAACTATTGAGAACTTATATGTAGTAATGCTAACCCCAGAGTTAAAATTGCTTTTTCAAGTGAGCAGCGAACCACGAGGTTTGAGGTATGATGCTATAGCCAGATTAGTGAAATTTGTCAATAAAGACAAACAAATAAAACCAGGAAGGAAGGAGACAAGCAAAACCAAGTTTTCTGTAATACTAGTGTTCATTTTTTTTGAAACAAATTAAAAGTTAATAAATAAAATTTGAAAAGCAAGAAATATAATATTTAAAAAAGTTGTTTTTTGTGAAGAAATGGTTGAAGTATTACTACAATTTAAAACAAGCAAAGCAGACAAAAGCTTTTTTAAAACAAGCAAAGCAGACAAAAAGATAAGCTTCTTAATCCTTTGACTGCGAGACTTTTGTGGCTTATCCGCTAAATTGCGATGAATCACCATCGTTGCTTTTAAAGTCTCCAAAATTGTTCAGACTTTAATACTAAAATATCGGTTTCAGAAATTTAAAAATGATTCCACTGGATAGTGCATAACTATATTTTCCTTTTGATATATTTTTCATATAATATGTATTTTATGCAAAATATATATCATTAAAACGAGTAATTGATCTTAAAAAAAATTATCTTAAAAACTTTTGTTGAATTTTCCTAAATAGTTTGTGTTATATTTTTTTAAATATCTCCTAAACTTAACGCAGAGTCAAAAGGTTACAATACTTTTTAAACATTTTTGTTAACACTTCGTACTTTAGAGGTATTAGGGTAACAAAGAGAAAAGAGCTATTTTTTTAAATTATACTGTAAAAAGATCTGAAACGTTTTTGTAATCTGTTGTATTTTCTAAGCAATTTTTTTAATTTGTATGCTATTAATTCATAATTAATTAACAGTAATATCGCCTAAGTTCAGCCAATTATACTTTGAACAATCAGAGGCATCATTAATTTATATAATCGATAAGCATAATTCATTTATATAGATTAGCTTTAGTCTTTTCTAAATCAGAAACTTATCTAATTAACTTATTAGCTTTGTAACATCGGTGTACATTAAAACATATTTAACAACTCATTTGGTTAATCGTACATTAAACAGCGAAATTAAATGGACCCAAAACAGAGTCTTGCGTCGCAACACTTGTAACCAAACAAAATCAATTTTTATTTTTGATTAAAAACTTTATAGACAATATTAATACCATTCAATTTATTACCAATATCATACAATTTATTAAAATAAGTGACATGTAAGTGAAATGGCAGCCGCATAATAGTAAGAGATTCGAGTAAACTTCATATACTCCTGTTCATTGATTTGGATTTAGTGACTTCAGGATTTTTAAAATTCTGTCTAGAAAAAATTTAGTCTCATTGCATGTAATGTTTCTCCAATTTTCAAAGAATGGTAAACTGTTATCAGTTTCATTGATGAAAACTGAGTAGAAAAAATTATTTAAAGAACTACCTATTGATAAATAGTTTGATTCAAGTTTGCCATTTGCATTTAATAAGTTCATTCCTTCTTTAACTTTTAAATTTGGTTGTGAAACTGTATTTGTTATTATTTTTTGGCTGTTTACCCGTATTAAAATTTGTTATTCAATTTTTATTAATTCGTTATAAAGTTTGTCTATTTTTTTTTTTTTTAAACGACATTTATTTGAAGTTTTGTATATAAGAGTTTGAATTGTAAATTATATCTTTTAAAAATGTAATTAGTTGGAAATATGAGGTTGTTCTTAAAAATATATACAAAAATAACTTATCTAAAAGTTGTAACCTACTCAAGTTGAGAAAGGAAAAAAACTTTATATGGTTATAGTTTTTGGACGTTGAGAAATTATAATGTGAAATTTATTATTTATCGATGAATGCAAATTCAGTTGACAAAAATCAAATAACGTTTTTCCAAATCGTAGCTCTCATGTTTAAAGCATTTGTGTCCAAAATCTTATGGCTTGTTTATTCTCAGACTCCAATTATAAAAATTTTTTGAAATCTTTATTTGGCCTAAGTATAAAGATAAAAATGCTTCGAGTTTTTTCCATGTTTAGATGTTTGTTATCTCAAACATCAAATAATGTTGCATCAGGCCCTTATTTATAACGTTCATAAAATTACATCTGTCTTTAGATATGTGGTTCTTTTGATGTTATTTTATTATGCTTTTAATAAATTTTTATATTTTACTTTTATTCCCTTGCATGTAAAATTTTTTTACAAATTATTTTTTTATAAGTTATTATTTTAGTTGATATAGTTTAAATTTCCAAACCGCTCGAACAGTTAAAACATTTCGTTATCGTTATCTTTTAATGTGAACGGACGTTTGCTGAAATTTGAGGGTTTCTATTTAATTACAATACCAACGGTTTATATTAAAAAGTTTTATGAGAATATTTTTTTCACAAGAGCTAAGTATTCTGACAAATAATCTAAATACCAAAAAATAAACATCTTAAAAAAAATTCCGCTTAAAAATAATACTACGCAAGTAACATAAAACTTATTAAGCAAAGACATTTAATTACCTTATTTTTTGTGGACCAGACAAATAATCTGAAACAAAGAAAACGTTATATATTTTTTTTGTTTTGTTTTTCTCTATTAAAACTAAAAACTTAAAAATTATAAAATCAATTTATACAAAATAAACATGCTAATTATGATTTATTTTGATAATAAAAACATCCTTTCTGAAAGGTTTTTCAAAAACTTTTTAGAGTGTATAAGAAAAAAAATAGTTTATGAAAAACATTATTGTTAATTTACCTGCAAATATAATCTCAATATCAGTTATTATGTCTAAACGTTTAAAAGCAATTAGCTCATTTTTCAATTGCTTCCATGAAATTGATCCACTTTTTTCCTTCCATTTTTTTAAAACATTGTGAGCTTTCTCGTTACAATTTATATTATTAAATTTAATGTTATCAAGATCTGAATCACTTAAGCCTAGGTGTTGTCCCCATCGAAACCAATCACTACCAATTTTATAGCTTATTTCGCCACAACATTTTGAAAATATTTCAACAGATGTCAAATTATTTCTTGGAACTAAATATAAGAAGTTCGATATTGAGATTAAAAAACAGTTTTTGTAAAAGCACTCAAAATGCATTTTAACATTTTATTATATATATATATATATATATATATATATATATATATATATATATATATATATATATATATATATATATATATATATATATATATATATATACATGCAATAAGAAAATAATTACATCAGCAATAAAATATTTAATAAAATATGTCATAGTCTAGGAATAATTACAAACTTTAAAAACATTCCAAGAATATTATATATTTTCAGAGCTCAGTATTAATTCAGTTATCAAACAGAGCGCAAAAATAAAATTTTTGACAAACTTTTTATTATGAGGATAAAACAAAAAAAGTTGCCAAACCAGATATTTCTTGCCACCAGTACTTCAAGGATGTCATCTCATACATTTGGAAAATCAAGATAAGGTTTAAAAACAAGCTGCTTTTCAAGAATGATATGACTGTTCTTCAGTATAAACTTCCGTTTTAAAAAAAAGGCAACCTATATAGGAGTGCGCAGTTTTTGATGATACAAAGGAAAAATCTCTCTACGATCAGTCAAAAATCAAAAAAAAGAAGCCCAGAATATATTGAAATAAAGCTCCCTTTTTTTTTGAAAGTTTATCTTGCCACACGCATAGGTGTGACAGGATAAGCTTTCAAAATAAATCCTAAATAAACAATTATTCTATTTAAACAAATATCGTAATTAAACAATTATCCTAATTTTAGCTATTTTAACGAAAATTACCTAAAATTTTGTCTAAGTTAAAAAAAAAATTTGTAATAAATATTGATACCAAGACAACGATCTGGAAAGTTTAAAATCAAAAAGTTCATCATTAACAAAAAAAATCTTTTTAAATTTATTTTTACGCAGCGACACGGCTTCTCTAATTTAACACACAAACTTTTACGCGTATTTTTGAAACTAGAGATTAGCAATCTTAAATATTAAAAAGAATTTCGTACGCTTGACCTTTTAAATTTTCTCCTTATATTTTTGACCACGCAATAAGGTGCGCGCATATATTTAATAGTACCTCAAGACTACATATGCGCAGAATCGCATGAAAGAAAGTAAATACACAAATATATAATGAAAGCATTCTTGGTAAAAACAGTTGGTTAAATGATATTTTTTTCTTTTTTTCAAAATAAATACGTCGATTGTGCTTTAAGTTTATTTTAACTATTTCAAGTCTAAATTTATATTCTTTATACACTTATACTAATTACTTGTTTGTTTTATAGAGCATATTTGAAAGAAATAAAAGCTCTTTAAGAGTGTGGAAATGCACACTAATAGTTGTGTGTATATATATATATATATATATATATATATATATATATATATAATATATATATATATATATATATATATATATATATATATATATATATATATATATATATATATATATATATATATATATATATATATATATATATATATATGTATATACTATATGTATATATATATATATATGTATATACAGTATTGGACAAAACGAATGCAACCAAATAATGCTAATTTAATTTCTTTATATAAAAGTGCTGCATTTTTTCAATTTAGAGAAATAACTATGTAACTGTTTTGAGACAAAGTTCTTCAAGTTTTATTCATCACAAAGTTCATTATTTATACACAAAAATTATTAAATTAATCAAAAGTATTAAAAAAAAGTTCATTTCCTTCTGGACAAAACAAGTGCAACTCAACAAAATGTTGACCAAGCTGTATTTCGCTATCAATATTTCGGGGCGAATCCTTTGTTGTCGATTACAGCCTTGCAACTTCGAGGCATAGATTCGATCAGGTGATCAATAAAACTTTGTGGAATCGCTGCCCAGGCCTTTTGGATTTGCTCAAACAGATGATCCTTATTACGAACACCTTCACGATTAATTCTGCGGTTGACGATCTCCCATAGGTTTTCGATAGGGTTGGGATCCGGAGATTGAGCCGGCCAATCCATCACCGATAGGTGGTTTTCTTGAAACCACTGCTTGACTACTTTTGCGGTGTGTTTCGGATCGTTGTCTTGCTGAAAAACCCATTTTATTGGCATATTCCACTCAGCATAAGGTAACCTAACATCATTCAAGATATTTTATACATAAAACGGACCATTATTCCATCGTTTCGATGTATTGGACCTAGACCGTTAATAGAAAAACACCCCCAGATTATAACATTGCCTCCGCCATGCATCACGGTCTTATGGCAGTAACGTAAATTGAGGCATTTTCCGGCCGGTCGACGTACACGGAAAATGCCATCGCGCCCAATGATGTTAAACTTCCATTCATCACTAAACAGGACAGTTCGCCATTTTTGCACATTCCAGTCAATATGAGATGTAGCAAACAGGAGTCTTTTCTTCTGGTTTTTTAGTGAAATCAGCTATTTCTTTGCAGGGCGTCGAGAAAACAATCCGGCTTCAACAGCACGTTGTCTGATTATTCGGTCCAATACAGGCAGCTCTAATTGCTTTTGTATCTGGACTGATGATATCCAGGGATCCTTCTTGACGGATCTGACGATCATAGAATCCTCTCTAGAAGTGGTTGAATGCGGTCTTTCACCTTTGTTATCTGCTGCTAACTTCCCCGTAGAACGATATTTAGAACATAGTCTTGATACGGTCCATTTTTTCACGCGATATTTATCACAAATACTTTTTTGTGACAATCCCCTTACGTAATCGCCAATAATTTTCTTTAATAGTTCCAATCCAAGACTGTCGGGAGCTATTTTTGCACTTGAAGTCATAAAAATAATAAAAGTAAATTTGCCTTGTGATGATACAATAATGCTCTGTGGAACACAACGTCTTGGCTGGATGTGGACTGTATTGATGTAATGAAACACTTGTTGTATTTCACTTCTTGTATTGATGTTCTTCGATAAAACACTTTGATAAAACTCACTTCGATAAACTGTCTTGATAATACTGACTGATTGACTTCCATATACTGACTGAATCACATGTCGATTTACATGTCTCATATAGAAAAATGAACCTGTGTGAACCTGTTCTGGTAGATTCTAGATGCTTCTTTTCGATGCTTCTGGAAACTTCAGGATGCGTCTGGATGCTTCTGAATGTTTTTGGATAATTCTGGATGCTACTGGATGATTCCAGATGCTTCTTCTGGAAACTTCTGGAAGCGTCTGCATGCTTCTGGAAACTTCTGGAAACTTCTGGATACTTCCTTTAATTTTTAAAAAACTTCCGTGACGTTGACACGGATTAGACTTAAGAAAATGAAACAAAGCAAAAAAGTTGCACTTGTTTTGTCCGCTGCAAAATGGCACTTGTCAACGAATTTCTGCCTGTGTGCTGTCACCTATTAGCTGATTGCTCATGTCATGGCATGCTATGACTCCAGACTTCTGAACTGTTTGCTGTGGTAGTATAGTTCTTTTCGTTTTTAAGACATGTAAAATTAGGAACACTTTTTAGCATTGTTTGATGTTGGTTGCAAATGTTTTGTCCAATACTATATATATATATATATATATATATATATATATATATATATATATAATATATAAAATATATATGCAGTATATATTCATATATATGTATGTATATATGCATATAAATGTGAGAATATCGGACCACTTCCCTATTTTCCTAACCTTTAACACAACATTATTGAATAAAATTAAACAAAATAGAACTCTAAAAAAACGTATTTACAATGACAAAAAAATAAATGATTTTAAACATCAACTATCATTACTTCATTGGGGTAAATCAACTTTAATGAAGATGCGAGTACTATTTATAATAAATTCTTCAAAACATTCTACTTAGTATATGACGCGAGCTTTCCAGTATGTGAAAAATTAATAAGTCATAAAACCTTTAACAGTTTTTAAGCCTTTTGTAATCCGAAGATTACAAAAGGCTCAAAAAAAATAAAGCAAAAGTTGTATATAA
>NC_088920.1:10210000-10265000 GCF_038396675.1 Hydra vulgaris
TTTTAATGAAAATGGGTACACCGAAAGCCAACTAAAAAGTATTGCAAATCAAATTAGGAATTATAACATACACTCTTATACACGTCTTATACACTCTTATACATGTCTACACTCAAAGAATATATTACAGCTAAATACTGAGCTGATATCTACAAACAAACTGAACAGTTACAGTTATTAAAAAAGTCGGTAGCTAAATCTAAAAATCAGTATATATTTTAACAAAAGTGCGAAAAACACAAGGTTATTCCAAAACCGTTACCTATCAACAGTCCTGTAAGTACAATGAGAGCAATGAGTATTGTTTTTCGATTTCGATTTGAAATTTTGGTTTGTCTAAAAAACGATGCTAAAAAACGGTATTTTATCTTTATAAATGAAACAAAAAACCTTCTGGAAAATCTTAAATCTACTCTTGATGAAAAAAACTATGAAAAAGTTGAAAATATCACTGAAAAAGCCCGCCAAATAATGTTTATAAGATCAAAAGAAAGATTATTCAAAAAGTTTAATATTCTGCAAAACAAATTTAAGAATAAACAAAAAATTAAAAACGGTAAATTAACTACACATATTAAGAATGCTGTTTTGAACCTATGCAATACCGAAATTCCTAATAACCAAAATGATCTTCTTAATCTTGGTCCAAACTTTGTACCTTCGTCAAAACATATCCTATATATGGATATTACCACCACAACAGAGTCGTTTGCTTTAAAGCTAGAATATAACAACAAAGTTGAAAATGCGCAGAATTTGAGAAAAAATGTATTAAAAGAACTTAAAATGGGTAAAAGAATTAGTCAAAACTTAACAAGAGAGCAAAGAAAAGCTCTAAAGGAAATTAAGGAAAACAAACTTGTCGATATATATCCGTTTGGTAAGGGTAATGGGTATGTGAGAATTTAACACGGAAAGCTTTAGAAAGAATTCGCGATCAAATTGGTCAAACAAAGGTTTTAAGTGAAGATCCTACTTCTAGTTATGCTATAAAAATTAAAACCTATCTTTCAAAACTTAATAAAAAAAAAAGATTTTCAAAAACAGAATATGACAGTATATATCCAAGTGATCCAATCCCACCTTGTATGTATGGTCTAACTAAGGCTCATAAGCCTGAAAAAGCTTACCCCATGAGAATAGTTATATCAACTATTGGCACACCTAATTATAGAATACTTAACTACTTAGTGAATGCAATACAACCTATCTTAAATCTTAAAAAAACAGGTTTGAAAAATTCTTTTGATTTTATTAACAAAGCAAACTCATGGAATGTAGACGAAAACGAAGTTCAAGTTTCATTCGATGTAATAAACCTGTATCCATCAATTCCACTTAAACAAGCTACTTTAATTCATATAGATCAATTAAATAAAGATAATTCCGACAGATGTTCTACCAAGCTTACTATATCAGAAACAAAAACACTTATAGAGCTTTGTTTACATCGTTGCTATTTTTTGTGGAACAACGAGATCCATGAATTGGAGAATTCTGGTCCTATTGGTCTTTCATTCATGGTTGTATTGGCAGAATCTTTTCTGCAAAATCACGAAGAAAATGCCTTCAAAATTGCAAAGACATTAAATCCTCCTCTCGACTTAAAATCCTATTTAAGATACGTCGATGATAGCCATGCTAGATTTTCAAACATCCAAGATGCAGAGAAATTCAAAATAATCTTAAATAAACAACACCCTGCAATACAATACAAAACTGAGACAGAAAACCATAACAAAACTCTGAATTTCCTAGATATAACAATAATAAATAACAGCAAAGGTAAGTATGAGTTTAAAGTCTACAGAAAAGAAGCCATTACAAATATTCAAATAAAACCGCACTCGAATCATGACCCCAAAATTTTGTGCGCAATATTCAATTGTGTTCACAAAGCATACTCCAGATGCAGTGTTACACATTTAAAAAATGAGATAAACTTTCTTATTCAAGTTTTTAATGAAAATGTGTACACCGAAAGCCAACTAAAAAGTATTGCAAATCAAATTAGGAAAAAACGGTCCGTAAAGACCAATAGAATTCAATCCAATAACAATGCTTACCCAACAGTATCATTAACGTAGATACCTTCACTATCACCAAAGTTAAGGAAAATATTTAGAAAAATTGGCTATAGAGTAGTTTTTAAATCAAACCCTAATTTAATAACAATTTTAACATGTAAAAGCAAATCTAGATTGCCCCAAAATAGCCAGCCTGGTACATATTTAGTTGAAAGCAATTGTTCAAAAATATGTAGGAGAAACAAAATTACAAATTAGAACAAGAATTTAACAACACCGAAAAAGTCTAAATGATGGCAAACATTATCAGTCAGCAATTGCAACACATAGCAAGTTTTGCTCTGAAAAAATAAATTGGGAGAAAATTAAAACTCCCAGTTTATTTTTTCATTTTAAAACTGTTTTTTTAACGTTCAAAAAATTTTGTAATATTTTACGAGCTGATGATGCTGGTCTCCACAACCCAGTGAAAACTTCTCAAAATAAATTAATATTTGTATTAAGAGAATTCGTATTGTTTGATGTTTTCCTAATAATATAACATACACTCTTATACACGCTGTCTACACTCAAATCATATATATATATATATATATATATATATATATATATATATATATATATATATATATATATATATATATATATATATATATAATACAATATTTTTTATTGAAAGCTCATTTTTGTTAATCAATATTATATAATATTTAAAGCTTTCACACTCATTGTACAAACTTGTTTGTTATTTTGTTGTTTTTTACCTTGATTTTAAGAGTTATATAATAAAAACGTACAAACATTATAGATTTTAGATTTGTAATGGTTAAAATAAACTTATATAAAGCTCGATCAATGTCTTTTCTTTAAAAAAATAAAATAAAAATAAAGTAAACAACTGTTTCTTCAAGGTAAATATCCTAATTTTTATGTGCATTTACTTGTTTTTATGCAATTCCGCGCATAAAAAAACCATTACATACTATTAAATATGTGCGCGCATGAAATTATCGAAATTGTTTAAAGATCAAACTCTTTACAAAGGTCATGCTATTGATAAAGTTGGTGTTTATTTTTAAAACCCTTTTGTTTCATATGTTCAACTTTATGTTGCAAGTTCAAGAGCGAAATCGTTTACTACCTTATTTTAAAAAAATTACAGAAAATATGTTTCCTTCTATAACATAAAAAACTAGATCATTTGATTGTTTCTTTTGTAAATTTGATAAACATTTATTCTATTGTTATTTAAAAAATATTACAAAAATTAAGTTTTATTTACAAATGTTTCTAATTTAAATATTTTTCTTCATTCATATATATTTAGTTATTTTTATATGTTATATATTATGAGTTTAAATGTGTTAAAGTTATATGAGTTTATATTTTGTAAGTGTGTAAGTATACCATATACTGTATACCAGCGCAAGAAAACTTTCATAGAAAAAATAAAAAAAAACAGAAGTTTTTTAACCTCATTGGTGCTGTATACTTAAAAAGAAACAAGCTCTTCGAGCGATTCAACACAATCCAACAATAACTGCCTACAATTTATTAACAACGCCCTAGTTGTTTTTAGACTGCCTGATAGTTACACAGCCCTCACTGCTGCAAACCTTGCTTATCCTGCTGCTTTAAATGCAAGCACTGACCCAGCTCTAATATCAGCTCTTTCTAAACCTGCCTTTAGTTATGTCATTCCAGAAATAATTGCTCTTGCTCGCATTTACGCTCTTGTTTTATTACTGTAAAGGTTTGCAGGTAAACCGCAATTATTTAACATTATTTATTCGATTAACTTCAGTTGTATAAAAATACCTTGAAAATATCAAAAAAGTTTCAAACCCAAAATATCACCGAAAAAAGAAATAACAAAAAAAATCAAACAAATATCACGAAAATCTGATTAATCCAGCCTCTTTATCCTGCCTCTTAATCCTGCCTCTTAATCCTGCCTCTTAATCCAGCCTCTTGATCCAGCCTCTTAATCCAGCAATTACACTCAGCAAATCAAATTTTTAATCACTGTGTTTGCATTGTGTATTAAAGCATAATTTGGACGCTAAACTAAGCTTGTATTGCAATAAAAAGCAAGCAATATTTTATAAACAACTACATTTTTTATTTTTGTATAATTCTGTATCCTTTCAAATCAATTTATTACATAAAAAAACATTTTTTAAAAAAAAGATTTACTTCAATAAATTAAATTTTTTATTTGTTTTTATTTGTTTAGTAAAATTTAAATATAATTTTAACACGTTAATTTAGATAAAAGAGCTGCATCCGGCAAACGGGCTGTTGGTTGCCAACCTTTGTTCTAAACTACCAACTTATATAAAGAAAAATAGGCTTACTAATATAGTACTATAAAACTAAAAACAATGAAGCTATATTCAAGCAATTTTATCATAACAATAGTATACGCTGTAGTTTATCAAGAACCACTAGTCACTTGGCAATGTTGTATTTACAGACTGATAAAAAATTTCAATCAAATAAAACGTTATGAAAAAATCTACTTTCTTTTTGGTTGTTAACCACTATTTTTTTTTTCTTTATATATATATATTTTTTTTCTAACATTAGTTATGATAACCCTTAATTTAAGTAATGGTTTATAAGTTAATAACATTTGGATTTATAGTATACCTGAAAAAATATCATAAGAGTATAATAACTCTTTTTCTGAGCTCTCCAAGTTTGAAATACTTCTGTCAAAAAACATTTGATAAGCTGATTTAGATTCTAAATCTTCGAATACATCAAAACTTTTGCTTCTTTTAAGAATCTTTTTCTTGTCGATAACTACAGATTTTTTAATAATGCTGTCCGGCAAAGGTTGTTCCTGATTTTCGTTTGTTTTTTTTCGGACCTGCTCTTTTAAGATTTCTTGGTCTTCAACTTTCTTTCGAAAAGGGCGAATATAGATGGAACTTTTTTTAGAACCCCCTGTCTTGTGTGTCAACATACTTTTAGCAGTTTTAATATCACAAGTCACTATATTATCAACTGATGTAGATTTTTTCAAGCCAGTTTTATTACTAAACTTTTCACGAATCTTATTTAGGTGTAAACTTTTTATAATTTGCTTTATACCACCAGAGTTTTCAATCAAAGCAATTTTTTCAGTATTTTTGTTGTATTGAAAAGAATTACTATTCTCAATACCATCTTCACTGTAACTATGCTTGTAACTACGCTTGTAGGAATCTCTTTGTGGAGTTTTTAAACAAGCATTTTCTGCTGCACCTAAAAACAGCAGTCATAATTGTTATATATTTATCATTTTATAAAAATAATAATAATAATAAAAGTAAAATTGTTTTTAAAAGCAACACAAATGATAATTTATTTAACTTCTTTTTAATATTTGTATATAATAAATATTTATACCCTTTATGATTTTAAAAAAATCTAATTTAGATCTTTCTTTTTTAATGGCAGGTGTTAATATAAATTTTTATTAAATAATTCAACTAGGTTAGTATTTGTTTTTACACTTGATAGGCGGAATTATGTTTGGAGGATTGAATATCAATTTTGCCATAATTATAAACATTAGGTTGTTGGTCATTTCATACACTAATAAAGACAGATATTGATATTAGCTTATTTTTTTGATTATTTGCGAAATCAAGTGATAAAACTAAGTTAAGAACATACTTTGACAAAGTTTCATATGCAAATACCTTTGCATCATCATTATCATCATTCTCGATGCTAGCACAATTTCTTTTCCAATCTCGCAGGGTAAGACAATTCTAATAATAATATAGCTTCTTCAGCATAAACCACCTTCTGTATTTGTTTTCCTTACTTGATTTATTTTTTTGTTATCTGTAACGCACTAAATATTTTCTGATTTTCTAAACACAAATAATGGCGCACAAAATAAAGAATCAAAGGGGGATTTTAAATTACGACTAACTCAGGATGGCTCCAATAACAACTCCAATGCCAACTAATTCCAACCGACTAACACAAAGAAATTATGCTTAAGTTAACAGTGTTGTCTACAATATGTCTGGTGAATAAAAAATAGAGGTTTGGTAAAATAAAAGTAAAAAATTTAAACTTTTAATATTTTATACGTTTAACTTTAAATTAACTTGTTTAAATTTTTTATGTTATAAAACTAAACTTGTATAACAATTTTAATTAAACATAAGTAAATTTCAATTTTTTATAAAAAACTTGTAATTTATAACCCAATAATGTTTTATAAGATTTGTCTCATAAGGTGCTTTATAAGATTTGTCTTATAAGATGTGTCTCCAATATTTGAAGACTCTCTGCATGGGCATTACTGACCATCACGAACTTATTTTTACAATGCTCAATTCTTTCTGCAAGTTATCTGCGAAAAAAATAATTCTCAGGTCTTTTGAACATGAAAGTTTTTAGTGATTTTCTGAATCAATTAAAAACAAGTTTAGATTTTTTAATGACTTCAGGAAATTTAACGTTATCTTTTGCGAACTTCTAAATCTATAAGCCCCAATAAAAACTAAAACTTTATGAGGCAACGATAAGTCATTTATGAATGAAGATTATGAAAAAGCGTTTATGCTTTGCTCAAAAATAAAAATAAAAATTTTCAATTTAAAATATAAGATACTTCTTTGTCTCTTTACAGGGAGCAAAGGAACTATGTAGTGAACTTGATTAAAAAAACAAAAAAAGTTTTATTTGATTATGCAAATTTATTTAATCTTCCTTTACCTGTGTGGAAAGAGTGCAATTTTTTTCTTTAAAATAAATCTGGAAATTCAAACAAGCGTAAAATCCTAATTGAACAAAGATTAACTATATTAGATAACTTTCAACTATCAAACATTTTATGTTGCATTTTACAAACGTTGCATTATTTCTTATAAATAGTAATATGATTTTTTGGACTTCTTCTTGCAATGTACTGGTTTCAGTTAAATCCGCTATCGTAAGATAGGCAAACAATACTAGTATAACAAAACATTAAAAAAAATCTAAATTGTATTCTCAAGACTTTAAATTTCAACAAAATTTAAATTTTATCAAAACTCAAATTTCATTAAAAACTTTCTCCCTATGATATCACTGTAATCATTGATTTTTTAAATATTGAGAAGACTAGTAAGGATATTCCAACCTTTGTTCTAAAAACTTATGTCACGGATTTTTAAGAAGACCCTATTACCTGTATAAACAATAGTGCATCTCAAAGTTATTTTGAGGTATACTATTATTTATTTCTTTATTAAAACGGCTAATGTTTCAAAAAATAATGACCCAACAAATCTAACTACCGCTCAATAAATACTTTGTCAGCTCTTTCAAAAATCTTTAAAATGGTTATTTATGAGCAAATACAGGTATATATTAAGCTAAGTCTTAACAAATTGTTGTGTGGATTTTGAGGAGAGTATGTTGCGCAGCATGCACATTTTAATATGCTTAAAAAGTGTCAAGATTGTTTGGATAAAGGTGTGGATGAAAGTGTTGCTAGTTCAATATTTATTAATTTTTCGAAGGCATATAAATTAATTCCGAATGATTAGCTTATTGCAATGTTAGAAGTTAATGGGTTTTCTAAAATTCTCAATTCTTTGTTATTGTACCTTTCTGAACAGAGGGTAAAATAGACCTCAGAGGTAAGAGTAGACCCGGAATCTGGTGTGCCTCAAAGTTAAATAATGGGACTAATTTTCATTATTATCTTTAAAAGTAACTTTTCCCTAATTATAAAAGGCTTTGAAATCTGCAACATTCCTGACGAAAGCACTCTTTATATTTTCGTCAGCAACTTTGAGAGCGTTACCTACAAAACCTCCCCTTCAAATATAAAACTACATTTATATTTGATATAGATATATATTATATACCTCTTCTTCTAATATAAAAATCAAATGCTACTTTATTGTGTACTATAAATAAGATGGTTGCAAATCCGGACAAATATTAATTTTTTTTAGTTGGGTTAAAACTTTGTGAAGGTCAATTTTTAATGGTTGGAAATGCAAAGATATGTGCTTTCTCTAAGGTTAAACATCTCGGGGTTACAATTGATAAGGATTTGAAGTTTAATGATAATATTAAATTTTTGTTTGGTAAAGCAAAAAATAAATGCTTTGCTCTTACACAAATAAGCAACTTATTTTCATTTGAACAAGCTCTTTTTTGATACAATACTTTTATATTTTACAATTTTTCATACAGTCCTTTGATTCAGATATTTTGCTCAAAATATAATAATAATCTGTTTAATTAAATTTATCAAAAAGGACATCGCATTGTTCAAAAGATACTTGCTCTCTTATTAAGTGATATCCTAAAATTAGAAAATAAATCAAGCATCCACCTGAGAAACTGCGGTTTTCAATAACTAAAGTTTTTAAATCTTTAAATTGTTTAAACCCAAAATTTTTTTTAGGTGTTTTTATCAAAAAACCCCTACCGTTTAGACTTCTCTGTATTAAGAGTTCTAAGTACACCTACTAATAGCTTCGAAACTATGTCAATAAATTGTCTAAAGACGTTCAAAAAATGAATTTTAAAAAGACTTTGAAAATCTTGTTTTGGTACAAAAAAATATTTTTTTTTTTTAATTTTTGAACTTTTATTTTATAGTTTTGTATTTTGTTTTATATTTTCGTATTTTTGTTTTGTTATTATTTTTAGATCAAAAATAGTTATGTATATTATATTTTAGATCAAAAATACGTGGAACTAAGTTAGGAGTTTTTTAAATATGTGGAACTAGGTTAATAGTTACTGGTTCGAAAACTTCAATTAAAGTTTTTTTTTTCAGTTTTGCTTTTTGAAGGGAGGGAAGTTTTAGGATTAAAAAAACATACAATTTTAATAAGTTTATTAATTGCTTACTATAAAAACAAAACTTTAATTAATATTGTTTGTAACAACGTTAACTAAAGTTTGGTTTTTCTAAAAAGCAATTAATAATAAACTCATTAAAACAACTTGTTACTGTACATTTAACAAAATGTGAGTCGCGGAACAGAAGTTCCGTCACTATAACAGCAGAGTAAGATACAAATAAGGTTTGTAATAAAATACTAATAACAATAATAAATGCTACGAATATTAGTTTTTACTTTTTAAGAAGTTTACGCATATTTAAATTTAGGAGCATTACTAGATCGAGCCATTTGAGTTTAAAATGCTTTCTCATATTCGTTTAGTTGATTTTTAGAAACTTTGATATCATCAGCATTACCAATTTTATTGGTTAGGATATTCCTTTTATTTACTATTCTATTTGTAAAGAAATGTCTTTTTGCTTCAGATATAAGAACATTTTGTTTGAGCGACCATTGATTATGACCTCTTAAATTTGGATATAAATTGTTTATTGGTGAATAAATCTCCAATTTACCTTATAAATATCTTTTTTTATTTTACTGTATTTTATTATAATATATTTCTCTTTATTTTTCTAAAACTATAAACCAAAATTCTTTTAGTCGCTTTAATTTTAAATTTAAAAGCTTACTTTTTAATTATTTTCAAGCCATTTAAAAAATTACCTCAATTTTGAAAAACTATTTTATATAATTCTTTATTGTCAAAGAGGTTTTCAAATGATTTTGAAACACTGCCAATGAAATATAGTTAAACGTGTATTAAAGGTAGAGTGCTTTAAATAATATTTTAAAGCCTATTGCTTTATGAATGTAAAAATGTTATACAAAGTAAAATATTATTATTGACAAATAATAAAAAATAAAAAAAATTACTGAATGAGTAAATGAATTCATCAACAAATCCTATTAGATCAACTCTTTCTATGCTGAATAACCCTTTCTTTAACTCCATAAGTGTTGGATTGTCATTTATTTGAACCCATTTAGTTAACATTGAATATGCTTTTTCATCAGTTTTATTATTATTTTGATCAATCGTATCTAAATAGTTGACTTTAATATTTAAGATATTTCCAAGATTTCTCCAATCCCCTCCAATACCATTGCTTAACTTAAACTTAAACTCTTCGCTTTGAAGAATATTTTCATCTGTGTATGGAAATATATTATTTTGTGCCATTTTGATGTTTCTATAAAAAAATAAACAAGTTTATATATATAGAACTTACAGAAAGTTTTTGCAAACTCGTAAACTTTTATAGTCAGCTTTAAATCACTATAAATTAAAAACTAATTTTAGTTTGAAACTTTTTTTTTTAAGAAAAAGGTGAAACCAAATAAAGTAAATATAATATCAAATATTTTTCAACCTTTTTTTTTTTCCTCCATGAATTACTTAGTAGTTTAATACACTGAAATATGAGTGAAAATGAGTGTGCAAAAGTTCTAAATATTTAAAAAAACTATTTCATTTAAAAAATATTAGGATAAAAAATTAAATCCTTTCAGAAACAATATATTTGATTCTTTTTGATTGATTTTTTTAAATATTCTGTGCGGATTATTAACAGTCAAGAAAAAATGTAATTAGTAAAAACTGTATCTCAGCATAAACTGACGAAAAATAAATGTTATTTCAAAACTCAGTTAGTTAAAACTTCAAGTTTGCATTAACAAAAGTATTGATTTAAAAGCATGTCAGTTGAAAGAAATAGCAAGTTGCTGCCATGCTAAACTATATATACAGTGATTACCTCAATCAATATCGATATAAAGAGATATTAGAAAAGTTATTTACAACCTTTATTGAACGTTTTTAGATCTGATTCCACTAGGCATTTTAAACAAGATAAAGATCACACAAAACACATTTAATCAAGTAATATACAGAGGAAAAAAGATTGAATCTGAAGCATTGGCCCACCTGCTGACCTGATTTGAACCCTCATATATATATATATATATATATATGTATATATATATATATATATATATATATATATATATATATATATATATATATATATATGTATATATAAATATATGATGATATATATATATATATATATATACAAATATATATATATATATATATATATATATATATATATATATATATATATATATATATATATGTATATAAATATATATATATATGTATATATATATATATATATATATATATATATATATATATATATATATATATATATATATATATATATATATATATATATATATATATATATATATATATATATATATATATATATATACATATATATTTATATATATATATATATACATATATCAGCCTCACTAATATTAATTATATAATAGAGCTTACTAAAGCTCTGATTGACAGGGATATGTATTGGACAAAATCAATTTTATTTCAATATTAATTTAATACAATTTTTTATTTGATATTATAAATAAAACATAAGACCTTCCATATTCACAAGCATCTTGCTTCATTGCAAAAATACAAAGAAATGACATATCTTGATTCTTTTTTCATTATTATTATATCCTGATTCAGCCTACAAATATTTTAATCCATTGCTTCACGTTTGTATTACTTCAGCATCTGTATTTAAAGCAATTTCCTGCTTAAATTCTTTTACAGCTTGTGATTTGGACAACATGCCTAATATATTCTTGCAAAAATTTTTTCCGGAAATGTCGTCTATACTTTTAAAACTATTTACCAAGTACTTATCAGCGTCTCATTTTTCAGCCTGCAAGAAACCAGCATCTATTATCCCTATTTTCAAACGTTCCGGAGAGCGATCTGAATTTTTTGACTACCATCCCATTAGTCTTTCTACTTTAATAGTAAAGTTTTTGGAACTTTAACTAACAAATATTTTAATCTGTTATCTTGAATCTACGGACTTCATCATTAATAATCATCAATATGGATTTCAAATATCTCGTTCTACAGATGAATAATCGATGGTAATAACTGATAGGCTTTATTGCGCATTAGATACATGTAGAGGAGTTAAGGCTATCGCTAGTGTTATTTCTAAAGCTTTTAATCAAGTTTTGCATGCTGGTCTTCTCAATAAGTCCTTTTCTTACGATGTTTTAAGTAACATCAATAAGATTATTAAATTTTTCCTAACCAATTATAGTATAGGAGTTGTTGTCGGTGGACAGTACTCTTTTTTATTTCCTTTAACTTCTGGAGTTTTTAAAGGTTCTATCCTTGACCCCATCTTTTTTAATTTACATTAAGGGTCTCTTCCAGAATGTCATCTTAGGTAGCATCAACGGTAGCATTGTTCACTGATGATACTACAAATTATTCTTGTCTAGATAAAAAGCCAACACTCTCAGATTATTTGGAGGTAGCAAATAATCTTGAAAAGTATCTCATTTCTGCTACGTTATAGAGCTCTCAGCTGCTGGTAAACTTTAATTCAGATAAATCCCTTATTTTATACCGTCATTGTAACAGTTTAGATCTTCTTATTTTTATAAGCAGTAATATACTTAATGAGTCATCTACCCTCTGTCTTCTAGGATGAATTCTAACTTCAGACCTATCTTGGAAACCATATATCAAATTTGTTGCAAGTACAGCATCTGCTCAAACTGCGTCTCCTTTTTTTCCCCGATTTATTCTTTATCTCTATTGTTCTCTAATTTGTCCTTGTATAGAATACTGTTGCTATATCTGGAGCAGATCTTCGAAAAATGCCCTTTCTCGTTTAAAAAAGGTGCAAAAATGCACTGCAAACCAAGTTGATCCTGCTCTGGCAGCCAACTTTCAACCAAACTCACATTGTCGTATAAATGCTTCTCTTTCCCTTTTCTTTTAACAATATAACGGGTGCTGCCCTAAAGTGCTTGTGCCATTTACTAAAACTTAATTTGCCTGTTTCTTGTAAATCAATTAAATCCCATCCGTTTGGTGTGACTATTCCTAAATCCTCCAAAAATTCTTGCTTGTCTAGTTTTTATCCGCGTACATTAGTTCTATGGATTTTGCTCAATTTATCTTTATCATGATTTTTTTTCATCTTTTTTTTTCCAGGAACTCTTATAGTTTTTGCTTGTAGCTTTGTTAAAAGTGAAGATGAATAAAAAAAATATTAACAGAGTATGAGTTAAAAATTAAGTAAGGTATCCTTATCAAAATGGATAATTTATCCGAAAAATCCCTTTTCGACTTAATCTCTTTTGAGCTATTTTAACCTTATTTTGCTTTTCGTACTTTTAATACAATTATATTTTTTACAATTTTATTTTCATTCTTTATTTCGATATTATTTCGGAAATTCCTATTTAGAGCTTATTCAGTTTGGCTGTTTTTGATACTCTTACTACTATATACATTTATACACAAATATACATACATATATGTACAGTCCCTGGCCATATTATTAGACTCACTCAAGTTTTTTAAGAATTTATCGCATTATACCAGTTTAAATGTAGTGCATTCACATTTAAACATGGATGTGATGGATTTTTATGTAGGAAATTTATTATACAATTCGCATTTGTATGTATTTTCCATAAATGGTATTACAGTGTGAGTCAATTAGTACATTAAAGCGAAATTAAAGTCGAAAGCAGCTCCAGTCGCATTCGCGGTGGCTTCAGTTGCGGACGTGTTTATCTGAAGTAATTGTTTGTTTAGCAGTTTTACAGTACATATTACGCATTTAGCTGTTTATTTCGTGTGCAACGTTTATAAATAATAATAAGTTTGAACACTTTAAACATGGGTAAAAAAGCCGATCTTATACCACGCGAAAAAGCTGAAATAAAGGCCCTTGTGAATGCTAAAGTACTTTCAAATCGCAAAATATCACAAAGATTGGAGATATCTGAAGCTAGTATACAACGGATAAAACAGAAAATTGAGCCAGGGGAAGAATTGATCCCAAAACGAAAGAAAAAATGCGGTAGAAAGCCTATTTTCACTCCAAGGGCAGAAATATCTTTAAAGAAAATTTGCCTTGAAAACAGATTTGCTACCACTAAACTGATAACATTGCAACTCCAAGGTGTTAATGTGAATGCTTCTAAACGCACTGCTCGAAGAAAATTCTTAGATTTATATTTTAAGGCCTGCTGCGCTGCCAGGAAGCCCAAGTTAACACCTGCAATAAAAATAAGCGTCTGACGTGGGCCAAGCAGTTCCGTGATAAAAATCTGGACTTCTGGAGATCGGTAAGTTGCTACAATTTCTTTACAATTTCTTCACAAATAATGCTTTTAACCTTTTTCTATGATGAAAGAAGACCAGCACAAATGTTTTGTGTTTTTTGTTGCTATTATTGACAGGTCTGCTTCAGTGATAAAAGCACATTTGAAATTTTGCATAACATAGCTCAGTTTGTGCGTCGTCGTCACGGAGAAAAATTTCATCCTGACTGTGTTGTTCAGACTGTGAAGCACCCTGCAAAAGTAATAGTTTGGTCAGTCATTAGCAGCAAAGGCACTGGACGTCTGGACGTGGTAAATGGTATGATGAAGCAAGACCAGAACAAAAATGTCTTGCAAAATTGGTTAACTCCGCAGCTCCAAGAATGGTTTCCAAATGGGGAACCATTCAATTTTATGCAAGATGGAGCTCCCTGGCATACAGCTTGATCTGTCTAAGCTTTTTTGGCAGAGCAAAATATTTCTCTGTTGGATTGGCCGGGGAACAGCCCCGGATCTGAACCCCATAGAAAACGTTTGGGAGTTGATGAAAAGAAAAGTGGCTAAAGATAACATTATAAACAAACCTTAACTCATAGAAAGAATACCTTACGCCTAGAATCATCATCCTCAAATGCAGGAGGCGGTACAATCCTGCATTGACAGCACGCCGCGCAGAATTTAAGCTCTTCTAGTGGCTAAAGTTGGCTCAACAAAATATTGACATTTAAGTATATTTTCTTTAAAGAGTCAATAAATACATATTGTTCTTTCATAATAATGTTTTATTTGTAATATATATATATATATATATGTATATATATATATATATATATATATATATATATATATATATATATATATATATAGTGCTTAAAATGGGTTACAATAAAATGGGTTCGTTTTTAATTTTGTTTTCAGACATAAAACTTGTAAGAAGTTAAATGCATTTTTGTTTGTTTTAAAAAGTTATATTCTTTAAATGTTTTATTGTCGTATAGCATCAATATCATTTTAAATTGAAAAATAATACTTGAAATATGAAGCAAAATTTTATATATCTAAACTGAGTAATTTAAAAAAATTTTAACTTCATTTAATTTTATATCTAAACTGAGTAATCTAAAAAAATTTTAACTTCATTTAATTTTAGACATACGAAAAGATAGGAATAAAAATATTTCTTAGTGATACTAAAAAAGTTTCACTAAACATAGTCTTGCTATTAAAATTGCATTGAGAGATTATTTTCTCAAATAAACCTGTTAAAAGATTCACGTATTTTTTTATAAACTGTTTTTCGGACGTAAAAGAACAGTCTACTGTTCTATTATCATAGCTAATTATAGCATACGTCATTACTTATTATGATAAATAATGACGTAAAACATTAGATGCATAGATTCTTATTTTTTTTTTAAGGGTTATATTCATTCATAATTTATGCATGTCATTAACATTAGTCTTAAGTTTACATTTATGTGTCTTAAGTAACTTTTGCTAATTTGAAATCAAAGTAAACCTTATCGACTTATACTGTAACAATTGCTTACATTCAAAGTATCTGCTAAAATTTTTGTGTATTGAAAAAAAAATGTATTTTTTTAACTTTGTTGCTTTTTATTTTTACCATATTCAGTCAACCAAATTATTAACTACGTTATTACTCTGAGAATGAATTAAATAAAATTGACCCAAAAAAATTAATGTAATAACAACTTTCAAACAACTACTGCTCCTAACATGAAAACCGAAGTTGTTGAAAGTAAAATATTAAAATCAAAAATTATAGAAAATTTTTAAAATTTTTTCAATTTTGGATGATAAGACATTGTCTTCTCCTAACTCCGGTCAAAAATTTTATGTTATATTTTTTTGTTGTAAAAACATAGTAAAAGCTTTTTTTTTTTTAATGACAAAATATTCAAAAAAAAAAAAAATAAAATAAAAAAGTAGTTAACAAAAAAGAGTTAAAAGCGTTTAAAAAATTGTGTTTAGAGAAATTATTATGATGTATCATAATAGTCTCTCATCACACAATCATTTTCAATGATTATATAATGCAAAAAATTATTGATGTAAAATCGTATTATCAATTTAAATCAAAGTTTAAGACAAAGAGTAAACGGCTTGAAAAGTCATTTTTATTTAAGAAAGAACCCTAATTAATACCAACTTATTTAATTCCACCAAAAGTAAAAATATATTGGAATCTAACATTCTGAAAGCAAATAAAATTAAAAATAACCAAGTTGAATAAAAGGCAAAAATATCACTATTTTGGGAAAAAAATACTGGCAGAAAAATAGACCAAACATGTCGTTAAAAATTTTTTTTGCGATAATGGAATTAATGTTAAAGTAATCTATACTAGAAGATTTAAAACTTGGGTGCAAGTAAGAGTACACCAGCACTAGTAGAACTAGTGTCAATAGTTGAAGTATTGTAAAGTGTAGGGGCTTAGAAACTCTAAACTTGCAGGATTATTCATTGGCCCAGACATAACATAGATTGAGAGAGTAATAGCTTTATTAAGAAAAGAAATAATTTAAACGATGATTTAAACAAAAACTTCAAGTTTGCCTCTATTATAATGTTATATAGTTACCGTTTCTTGTAAATCAAGATAACAGAAACTTGATTTACAGAATCTTTTATGGCTGCAGATTGCAGTTATAAAAAATTCTGTAAATCAAGCCGTTATAGCAGTTGGCAATAGATAACTATAAAATCTTAAAATAATATAGACAGATTATGGAAGGTGGAGTGGCTATGGAAGGGTATTTAAACCAGTGAAAGTATAATTGCAAATGAAAAAGACTTGAATGAAAAAGCTTTGTTCAGCGATAGAGCTACTAAAAAAATCTCTATCTTCAAATATCTATAGAATTAATTTTTCATTTAAAACCAAATGGTTGTAAATATATAATACCATAAAATTTTATTTCCATGAGATTTCAACTTTTATATTAATAAATGGTTAATGGAGTAAGTTGTTTAGAAAAGGTATATATTTGTTGAGTTTAAAAAAAAAATTTAAAAAAATGTTTTCTTTATAGGCTTATTAAAAATAACATTTTGCAGGAGCTCTGAAAACGAAACAGTCATTCCTAATTTACTTACAAGTAGTGATCGACTAAAACCGAAATTTGAGCCAAAACCGAAAGAACCGAACTTTCGGTTCAGCAAAGCCGTAGCCAAAACGAAAACCGAAATTGCGGTCAAAATTTGAAAGAGAATGTTAAAAATCCCTGAACCTTTATATGATCACCGAGTTTAAGCAAAAAAAATTTGATAAAAACTTAATATGTAAAGACATTTTAATAATTAAAGTTAATAGTTGAAATATTTTCTTTGCAGAATACATTTTTTTTCATTTTTTGTGGCAAAAGTCTGTTTCTTTCATTTAAAAGAAACAGACTTTAGTCTCCAGTTGGTGGAGGTGTGAGGAATCTCTTCGCTACTTTTGCCAATCTAAACATTGCTTTTAATGTTGTTTTTTAATATAGATCTATGAAACTTCAGACCTTCTTTGGAGTTTGAGACAATTTTTGAGATATTGTCAACCCAACCAGTCATTGTAAATTGCAACATTTTAGTTCTCTGCCGTTTTGATCTGATATCAAATAAGAGTATTTTTCTTTTTTTTAATTGTAATACGCTCAACTTGATGTGAAGTCGGTATATTTTCAGGACTGCCTATAGTGGTGAGTATTGCTTTTTTAGTCAGGAAATTTTTTAGAGGAAGCTGAAGGAGTCGACTTCTTCAATGCGATGAAAGTCCGCTAAGTGATTGAAGTTTTGGATTATGCGATCCACGAGATATTTTCAAACTGCAGATATTGCAAGTTGCGTATTTGAAATCACTGGCTGTCACGGTTAAATGATTTCACAAACAGCTTTTCTATCGATTATTTTCCACGGTAAAATTTTGCACTGAGAAACTTTTGATGAAATTATTGATTTGGGTTGCTTAACTCAAATGTTAATTCATTTTAAGAATGATTTGAGAATAGTAACTTAAAACTATCATGTAACGTGATTTCAATGAAAATTCCTGCAATTGTTATAATTAAAAATTTATTTACTAACAAACGATTACAATTTAGAAATTGTCATGATCCCACTCTAAATTAAAAGAAAGTTATCTTAATTTAAAAAAAATTTATAAAAATTTCGGTTCATATCGGTTGCGGTTTGAACCGAAATTTTGGCCGGAAATGGAAAAGTGAAAAATTATTGAAGCAGAAACGTCGGTTTCAATATCGGTCGGAGCCGATTATTTCTGTTCACTACTTACAAGAAACGACGAAACTAAAATTTTGGAAAAAAATGAGGAGCCTATCTGCAAAACGCGTTAAGTCACAAAAATTAAAACTTTGAGTTAATTCCATTTTCACATTCTATATATTAAATTCTATTATCTATTTAAATATAAGACCTATTGAAATATTTCCTGCCAAAAAATGGACAAATGACGACATGGGTTTCGAAGTGAAAGGGCACCATTGTCAATTTACCCCGCATTACCCGCCCCCCGGTGTTGTAGGTTCTTCGATACTATTAAAGTGTTTAAAGTTTTCGATAATAGAAAAAACGTCGATGATTGATAGTCGAAGATAGTCGTGAAGAGGTTACAACTCTTTTAACAGATTTGTTGCTCACAAAATTGAAATAATTTGATTTTAGATTGCAATTTAATGGGTATTTTGGTTTATCCTCCTCCGGCTAATTGCCATATAGAGGCCACATACCCGAGCAAGTAAAGACAAGTTCAGCTCACTAAATAGCATCATCACCCGCTTTGCTGACCAAGTGTAAGTGAGTTTTGGAATAACGAAGAAAGTTAAAGTGAAAGTCAAGTTAGAAAGGTAGCATAGAGAAAGCGGACAGATATTGCACGAGATGTTAGAATGTGCAAATCATACACTACACATAGTGGACTTGAGCAATTAAATGTGCATCTTATTGCAATTTAATGTTTATTTTAAAAAGTTTTTAAAACTATATAAAGATCGTCGCTTGAAATTTATTAGAAAAAGAAAAAATATAGCTCCTATTTGGTATGATAGCAAAATCAAACAATTAATTATATATATATATATATATATATATATATATATATATATATATATATATATATATATATATATATATATATATATATATATATATATATATATATATATATATATATATATATATATATATATATATATATATATATGTATTAAATAATATAAAACTCACAAAAGCTTACATCAAAAGAAATTATAAATGCGGCGATATTGCAATTTATATTAGCACTTAAATGCAAATATAAATTGCATTAAATTGCAAAAAATTAATCTCCTCGTATTTTAATAACATACACAAATCACGTGAGTCTGTAAAACTGTTAAAAACTAATCAAAACAAATTAGCCTCAGACGGAAAAAGAGACGAAATATCAAGTGTTGACCTCGGTAACTCATTTGTTTAAAAAAATTATTTTCCTAATAAAACGTCTTATAAAAATTTTAAACATCAAATCATAAAAAATCGATGGGTTATGATCAACTTATCCAGCGGTAATTAAACTTTCTCCACAAACTATTTCAAAATCGATTTCTGTTTTTTTCTATATTTTTCCACTGATTCATGATATTTTACAATGCTCTCAATAATAATTGATTCTCGAAACTCTAAGAGTGTCATGTAAGGTGATAACTTTTTGTTATATAGTACTTGCATTGAATTCACAAACACTAGTTTAGATGTATAAAAACATCAAATTAGATGCATAAAAATATATTTATATTATTTTTCTACTTTTTTTCTCTTAAAATTGTTGATTGTCCACATTTTGTCAGATTGGTACACATTCTTTTTTACCTGCTTTTGTTTTGGCTGTATTATATCGAACACAGGTACTAAGCATGTGCACATCTTTCTTATATCTCCATTTTTCACACATTAAACTTGTTTTTGTAATATATCGCACTAAAATATCACCAGTTTTAAGATTCTTAGAATTCATTATGTCTTGTGGTAACTGTTTGCGTAATATACCAATTCAATTGGTTATGATCTAGCAATACCTTAAAAATTTCATAAGATGTGCACCAGTTGTTACGTACAATAACCGTTTCTAATGAAGATATCCATTTGTGTAATAATAATTTTAGTAGATTGATATATGTATTTCTCTAAATCAGGAGCAAAACTGTTGCTCATTTCAGTTCCAGTGTACAAAAAGCAATTCCAAATATAACCTGATTAAGATTCACACATAAAAAATCTTTTAAAATGCTTAGAAGGTAATGCTTTTAGCGAAAGTTACCTCCCTAAAGTAATAGCGGTTTATCTTTTGATATAATTTTATGCGGTACGTTCAGAATTTACTAAAGAGGTTACGGTTTGTTAATTATTACAGTAAAAACTTTCAACAACAGGTTATTATGGATAACCGTTACTTGTTTACTAAGTAATTATAAAATGCTTCAATCTTTGTTTTTTTACTGAAATATTTTGGCAAATTACTGCTATTAACAAATTAAAGAAATTTCTCGATAAGGCAAAACATATTATAGGAGATTTCTTATTGTATTAACGGTGTGTCAAACAAATGGTTTGTTGAAAAATTCGTTCCATATGTTAGTTTTCACAAGACTCCACGATATAATATGAATGTTATGTACAACCTGATATCGTTTCTTACTAATAGTATCCATTTTTGAAATATCTACGTTTGAGTTCATTATTTTCCATTATTTTGCTGCAAAATTGTAACTTTGTTCTACAATAAGATTAACTAAGAAACTTTAGTGAGGTAATGGTTTTCCGTCATAACTTACAGAACTTATAGAACTAACTATATAATTGTTAACATTAATCCAACTTGGTTCGAAGTCTAAATTATTTGAATAACGTTTAGGTCAACAAAATTAGTTTCTTTGTCATCATCTGCTAATGAGCTTGTAAGCTATTTATATATATATATATATATATATATATATATATATATATATATATATATATATATATATATATATATATATGTATATATTTATATATATATATATATATTTATATATATATATATATATATATATATAGTTAGTATTTTTATTCAAAGTTTTATGTACCTGTTAAATATCAGAAGATCTAAAACGACCGAGTTATCAGTTGATGCTGATTTTCAAGTAGATACTCCTGCAATTTCAAAAGTAGAAAATAAATCAACATCAGTATTAGGAGCTAGAAGATGTAGAATTCGTGGTGTAGTTTAAGACACTAGCAGCATTTATGGCACAAATTGTCAAGGGAAAATAAATTATGCAAATCAAGTATTAGGAAAAGGAAATATAAATAATGATCGAGCTAAAAAAATAAGTCTAGATAAAACTAAAAAGAAATAGCTGAAACTGGAGTGGAAGTTAGCAATACAAGAAATGTTTATATGTGCCCAAAAAGTAATGAAATATGGCAAAAACAAAAACTAAACAATTCTAAAAAATTTGCTGCACAAATTGTCATGAAATTTTAACCAGGGTTAAAACTATATGCAATACGTATGACAGATTCAATAAATGCTGCTTTTAACCTTTTTTTAACCCCAAAGATCTTCAATAAAGTTCTAACTAAATCAAACAAAGAAGGTTAAATTATTTTTAGAGAAAAATGGGCACCAATATCTGAGCATGAACTAAATAGGTTTCTTGGACTTTTATTTTTAGCAGGTATTTACCGATCAGTAGGGGAAGCTAGAGAGGAGCTATGGAACATTAAAAATGGCCGGCAGATTTTTTGTTCGGTAATGATTTGCGAGCGTTTTCATATCATTTCAAGAGTTTTGAGATTTGACGATAAAGCAACACATTTATTAAGACGCCGCAACGACAAATTTGCACCAATTCGTGAGGTTTTTGACGTTTGGGTATATGAAAATGAACCATATGAAAATTTTACTGTTAATGAACCGCTGGTCCCATTTCGCAGACGTTGTTCCTTTAGACAATATATAAAATCCAAACCAGCTAAATATGGGTTATTTTGTGATTCTAGCACCAGCTATGTCTTAAATGCATAAATTTATTCTACTCGTGTTCCTGGGGAGGGTAGGAAAGAAATCAAGGGCAACTAGTAGTGCATGATTTAGTTGAAGCCATAAAAAATATCTGGAAGAAATATTATAATGAACAATTTTTTCGCATCAATAACACGTGCTCAAGAACTTTTGGAGGAAAAAATTAAGTTTAGTTGGAGCAATGCGCAAAAATAAAAAACAATTACCTACACAATTTTTACCTGATCGAATACGAGAAGTCTACCCTTTAGTGTTTGGTCACCAAGGAAGATTAGCTTTAGTCTCATAAGTCCCAAAGAAAGGAAAATCAGTCATTTTGCTGAGTAGCAATCATCGGGATGCAGAGCTATCGAACCGTCCTGAAAAAATACAACAGATAATTGCAGGCTATAATTCAACAAAATATATAAGATATATATATAACAAAATAAGATAATGGCTTTAATTCAACAAAAGGTAGAGTAGATACTCTTGACCAAATGGTCTTTACTTTTTCTACAAAAGGACCAGCAGGTAATTATAAATATTGCAATAAAATATATAAGTTTATGAAATCTATTATTTACTTGTCTATTTTTTTGTAATTCCGGTGGTCTACGGTAATCTTTTACAACATCCTAAACATATCTGCTGCTAATGCTTTTCTAATTGAGATGCATTTAAATCCTTCATGAAACAAACAGAAGACGCATCAAAAAAAATTGTTTTTTAAAGGACTTAGTAAATCTCTGGTAGCAAACCACCTCCAGTCAAGACAGTTTACTTCGAAATATGTCTTTAAAGTTACACGGTTCTATTTGCGAGTCATTTGCAAATATTTCATTACAAAATGTTAAAGTAAGTCCTTCAAAGTCGTTCAAAGATCCACAAAATAACACAAAAAGTAACAATGATAAATATAAAGCAAAAGTTAATTGCAATTTTGAAGTGAAAAGAAAACGAGGTAGATGCAAGCTCTGTGTTAGATCACTTGATTAAAAAGTTTGAAGTATTTGTGATAAGTGTTACAATTTTGTATGCTAAACTCACCGCAAAACTCATTGTGAACACTGTGCAAAGTAAACCAAACACACACACAGATATATATATATATATATGTGTGTATATATATATATATATATATATATATATATATATATATATATATATATATATATATATATATATATATATATATATATATATATATATATATATATACATATATAAATAATAATAATAGTTATTGCTGTTGAGACTTAACGCCATGTTAAATCTGTGACAGCCTTTAACAATAATATTTTTATAATTAACAATATAAACAACAAATAATAGTTTTTTATTGTTTCTAGAAGTTAGTTAGTAGTCACATAATTTTAAATAAATTATCTATTTTGGTCTTGAAATTGTTCACCGTTAATTCTTCAATGGTTGACTATGACAAAATACTCAATGTCTTTACAATTCGGTTTGTGAAGAAATTTTTCGCATTAGACTTTTGACCTATTGAGTGCATAAACTGTGTTTAAACTGATTGCAGCTTTTATTAGCTGCTTGTATTAGATAGCAATAACGATTCACAAAATTTAGGAGGATTGTGCTATGAGATATTTTCAATATGATAGAAAAAATTATAAATTGAATTAAATCACCACGTTTTCTTCTTTCGATTAGCGTTGTTAAATTCATTTTGATTAACCTTTTTTCGTATGAAAGGTGCTTAATTTCAGGTATCATCTTAGTTGCACGCCTTTGCACATTTTCAAGTATATCAATGTCATTCTTCAAGAATGGATTCCATACCTAAGCAAAAAATTCTAGATGCGGTCTCACATACGCACAATATAGCTTCTTGAAAGAGTCACAAGTTTTATAACTAAAAGCTTTGGCAATAGTACCTAATTTACTATTTGCTCTTGAAGCTGCTGCTCTGATTTGCATTGTTCATTTTAAGTTGTCTGATATCAAAACTCATAAATCTCTTTCAATGTTTGTTGTTAATAATTTGATCCTAATATCATTATCAGTCATGTAATAATCAAAGTTTTGATTATGTATACCAAAGTGCATTATCTTACATTTTTCAATATTAAAACCCATTTGTATGCCTGTTTTACTAATCTATCAATTCGATTTTGCATGACATCACGATCTATTATTGAAGTAACTGGTGTAATAAGTTTGTTATTATCGAAGTACAATTTTGAAGTATTAATTGCTTGTTCTGGTAAATAGTTTACAAAAATTAAAAATAATAATGGACCTAATACTGATCCTTGAACTACTCCACTCACAACATTTTGATGAAGGTATGTTACCCAGGACTACTTTTTGTTGTCTTTCAGATAGAAATGATTTAATCCAAGTTAATAAGTTAGATTTGATGCCATAAGAGGATAACTTTATTAACAGACGTTTATGTAAAACACGGTCAAAAACTTTTGCAAAATCAGTATATAAAACGTCAATTGGTTTTCCAACGTCTATGCTGCTAGTTAAAATGTCTAAGTACTCTAAAAGATTAGTTGTTCAGCTTTTACGTTTTCTAAAGCCATGTTGATGAATAGTCAAAAGTTTGTTAGAATTTAAATGAATAATAATTTTGTCAGCTATAATTCGTTCTATGATTTTGCAGGGGATTGAAGCTAAAGATATTGGACGATAGTTACAAGGTTAAGCTTTCTTTACTTTCTTTATTGAGAAGTTACATTAGCTCTTTTCCATTAGTCTGGGATAAAATCACTTAAAATTGATTTCTTATAAATAAGATATAAAGCCAAACTCATACTTTATGAAGCGTGCTTCAATACATATGGATGAACACAGTTAGGACTTATAGATTCTCTAATATCTGGTTTTAGCACACAGTTTCGTACTAGTCCTTCAGAGATGTATATTTCTTCTGACATAGTTTGACATCTATTTTTGAATTATGATAGTGTCTCCAAACGTTCAGATATATAAACGGAATTGAAATAGTCATTTGAGGTACAAGCAATTTGTGTTTTATCAATGACAACGGACCATCTTTATTTTCAACTGCTTTAATGTTGCCTTTAATTGTTGATTTGCAAATATATGTATATTATATATATATAATATACATATATTTGCATATATATATATATATATATATATATATATATATATTTTAAATATGTATATACATATATATATACATATATATATATATATATATATATATATATATATATATATGTATATATATATATATATATATATATATATATATATATATATATATATATATGTATATATATATATATATATATATATTTTAAATATATATATATATATATATATATATATATATATATATATATATATATGTATATAAATATTTATACATATTAACATAATATGTATAATATCTGATCTGTTATTTATTTTATCCGTGAAACGGAAAAATCCGTAAGACACAATCGGTACAATTTCAATGTTTACATTTTAAAATAAAACGACTGGTTTCAGACTGAAGTTCAATTAAAATATTCCATGCTCCTTAAACAAGTTTTTGAATAAAGTTGTTGTTTGTGATCTTTGAAATATAAACGAAGATTTAAACTTTTTATGAAATTTATTTTACTTACAAATATTGCTAAAAAGAACTCTAATGCAAAATAAAATGATCTAGTTAAACAACATGAGAAGTATCACATAAGACCTAATGTTAAAGCATTTTGTGAAATGACTAAAGGATTGCTACCAGTTTTGCATGAGCACCAAAGGTTTATGGGAAAGTTTCCATGCTAAAAAACTGGCAAGAAAAATGTCATAAAGTTAAATGTTTTTATTTAAACAGTTGTGTATGCACTTTCAAATTAATATATACAATAATACAATAATAGACACAAAACATAGAAGAAGAAATTTCTGAAAAATATTTACATTAGAAAATACAGAGTTCTACTGAATCAATTTAAATGAGATGTCTAAACAATATTTGTGTTAAACAATTTTATTAACGGCAAATAATTGACAAAATTGTATTTTACGTAATGAAAGCAAACAAATACCTAAAGCGATAAAGCAATGTAACTATAAAACAGATTCAGGAAAATAAAAACAAATATGTAATGGTTTTCCTGATCAAAATAAAAGATAACTTGGTTTAATGTAATTTGGTGAACAGTTTTGAACTATTCACCAAATTTGTTTACTTTTTTTTTTCTTTACTTGCAATGTTTTCTAAAATCATGCTTTTTTGACTGACGACGGAGATATATTTAAAACTAGTTACGAAATTGATTTGAATTTTAATTCATTGGGTTAGTATTTACAACATATACTAGAATAATCTTTATCGCTTTATTTATTTGGCAATTTTTAAAGGTTTTGTGTTTCTAATTACCTCATATATTTACAATAATATAAATATTTTATTGAATTATAGGTCTAACTTTAACTTTATAGTCAACTAAACAATGGCACATATAAAATGTGATTCAAGATAGTAATATATTTTGCTTATTTAGCAACCATTTTGCTATTTTAGTATAATTATTTTATTTAATGAGGTAAATAATGGTAAATTCTTAAACTAATAATGTAGATGTATGATATGGCATTTTCTACTTAAAAGCAAATTTATAGATTCTTAGTCGCATCAACGCCCATGGATTACAAAAGACCTATTTAAATCATCAAGAGAAACAAAGTTTATGTAAATAAATATTTTAGGCATAAAACTTACATGAACAAAGCTAATTACATAAGCTATACTAAGAGATTTTTAATACTAAGAGATTTTTACTTTCATGTTGTTCTAAACATGAAAGTTCTAACAGCAGAATATTTGGTAAAAATGCTTTGATTTGTTTCTTATAACAACTGCCATAATTAAAGACGTACTTAAATGTGCATATAAAAGTTCAGCAAATGTTCACATTAAACCAAATTACTGTTAGTGTATATAAATTTTTTTTTCTTATTATTGAGTCATATTAACTTCTTACTTTTAACCTCTCACTTAAATCATTTTATTATTCGGAGTACTTAAAAATTGCCAAACAAACACCTTTTTTCAAATCTTATCATGCAACTAAATTCTTTAACTGGAGACATATTTCAGTTTTGCCCTGCTTTTAAAAACTAATTAAAAACATTATGTAAAACAGGTTTTATAATCATTTAACTAAAAATAATATGTTATGGTGTAAAAAATAATTCTACAGACCACAAATTATATAAACATATATTAAATCCATTAAACAGTAATTGTTTTAACATAGGATTTTTTTATTGGTTTATCCAAAGTTTTATGTAAAGTGACACCGTGAAAGACTGTATAAAAGAGTAGAAAATAAGTCAAAATTATTATGATTTGAGAATACTTGACAGACAGCAACTTTTATTAAAAGTTGCTGTCTGTCAAGTTTTCTCAAAATTGTAAACTTGTAAAGTAAAGTCTCTGTTTAATTTTTGAAAAGACATTTAAATTCTTTTTAAAATGATTTACGAAGGTTTATATTTTTTTAAAGCGTGGTTTATAAGAAACCTATTTTTATAAAATGTAGAGAAAACTAAGTTTATTTTAATCTATAAACCTACTAAAAGCAATAATATCCAGCCAATTAAAAGGAAATTTAATACAAACTTCATACTAAACAATAAAAATTACATTAAAAGTATGATATTTTATTTTATATAGTCATATTAAATATATTAAAACATTTCTGAAAAATTGTTTTATGTTATATAAAAAAAAAAGTTTTTTTAAATATGCGTTAATGAAAAGATTTTTTTGGTCATTTTTTTCAATTTTTTTACCGGAGAATATATTCATGAAAATAAAAATAATATATGGTAAACAAAGTCATGCTTGCAGTGTAACATTTAGGACAAACAGAAATGCTTATTTTGATTCTCTTTATCATGACTTCAGGCCTTTCAATATTTATAAACTTAATAATCACCAAGTCATACTATTTTTGTCTAAATCAATATGCTCAGATTTGAAATTGTATTGAAGATCTGAGCTTCGGCTCGGATCTTCAATACAATTTCAAACTGACTTAAATGAAAGTTTTTGAATAACTTGATATTTCAAAGTATAACTTTGTCGTTCCCATGCCTTATTTTGTAATTAGTTCAAACCAAATCGTTATCGCGGACCTTTTAATATAAAAAAAGTTTCCTCATATTATAATTATATAAATAAACATTGCTTAAACTTTGAAGATTTGAAAAACTAAATTGAAAGAAACATTAACCTCATTTAAATTTCCTTATGTATGTTTTGATTTCTTTTTTAACTACAATTTAATTGGTCAAGGTAATTTATTAACAACTCAAATCATCATAAAATCATCATTACATGTTTTTACTTTTGTTAAAAAAATTTTAGTTTATCTAAAATTTGGTTTTATAAATTGCGGATCTACATGTTCACAAATGCAGGCAACTTTAAACGAATGGACCATTGCCGCAAATAATAATGAAATAGTTGACATCATCTGTATTGATTTTAAAAAAGCTTTCGACTCGGTAACTCATCCTAAACTAATGTTCAAATTGCAATACTATGGAATTAAATCTAACTATTTAACCCTTTATTGGATAGGACCGCCAAATGGCGGCATTCTTTTTTAAATCCAAAGCAGACGAGTACTTTGAATTTTGACAGATTTGGAAAATATTTTTATAAAACCCTAGCCTACTATGATCTTTTTGCAATAAGCTTATGCGAAGCTGAACAATTGGATATTATGAAATAGGTCGATAAAGTTATGAGGTTTTTACATTCAAAAGTTACATGTTTTTGAATGACCTGTATACTTGGATTTACTAAATTTAATAATAATGTTTTTTTATTAGTTGAAACCTAGAATTTGATTTTTTGTATGCAACCAAGTTTGTAATATTTGTTTATGTTATCAATATTTCATTAGTTATTTTGATTCCGCCAATTGGCTGTTATGAACTACGGCGATTCGTTTTTGGTTCAAAACATAAAACTGTTTTGGTTTAACTCTTACAGATATTAAGTATTAGAAAGACATTACTATTATTTTAGAAACATCTAACTGATGTTAAAGAAACACATAGTTATTATCAAAAGTTAGATACACTTTATTCTTCATTATTTTGTAATTTTTATGGTAAAACCTATCAAAAACACAGTTACAACAAAATATATTAATTTTTGAAAATTAACATATTTTAAATAAGATAATTTTTACAAAATGTATTACTAACAAATAATTTTAAAGTTAAACAAAATTTCTCTATCATGTTATTTACATATTTTGTAACAACTATTTTAATATCAATTTAGAAAAAAAAATTTATTAAGAAAATAATAACTTTTATAGAGTAAACTAACCATATAAATAATTACACATATGTTGTTTTCTATAAATCACATTTCTATAAATCACAGTTTCATTTAGATAATAAAATGAATAAACAAAACAAAATACGCTATGGCTTAAGTGAAGCTATTTCATATTTTGTATATTTTGGAGCCAGGTTCAGAGTCTGAGCTTTCAGATTTGGAACTTAGTAGTGAGGAAGAGGACGATAATAATCTATTTTTGGTTACCCGTATAAATGATGAGATAAGTATATGTGAAGAAGAGCAATGTATGACTGCAGATATTATTTTGGAAGATGAAATTAATATTGAATTTACAACTTCAGATAAACCAAATACAAATGAGCAAACTTCTTCATCCACATTACCATAGCCAATAACTCATAATTATAAATGGTGTAATAAAAGACCACCAATAAGAGACACTACTTTATCTGGTTGTGAATTTAGTCTTCCGCCTAACAATGTTGATACTTTTACCCCAATGATACTTTCCAAATGTTTTGGAAAGATACTTTGTTTACCTTACTTGCTGATCAAACAAATCTTTACAATGTTCAGATATCTTCTAAATCTGTAAATGTAACAGAAACTGAATTGAAGCAGTTTATTGCAATACAAATGTACACGTCTATTTTCAAATTGCCAGCATATTATATGTGTTGGTCAACGCAGACGCGATATCCTAAAATAGCTGATCTCATGTCTTTGTCTCAATATAAAAAAATAAGAGAATTTTTACATGCAGCTGATAACTCAAGACTTAATGATCCAGTTAATAAACATAACAAAATTTATAAAATTGCACCTGTACTAAATCATTTTCGTCAAAATTGTCTTTCTATAGAACCAGAAACTGGGCACTCTATTGACGAGCAAATAATTCCAGCCAAAACTCGTTATAGTGGAATAAGGCAATACAATCCTAAAAAGCAAGTGAAGTGGGGTTTCAAAAACTTTGTTCGTAGGGGAATTTCAGGAATTATATATGACTTTTTCTTATATACTGGTGCTGCAGCAATTGGCTCTGAAAAATGTAACGGCTCATATGTTGTGAAACATTTAATAGAATCCTTACCAAAAAATCAAAACTTTAAGCTCTGCTTTGATAATTGGTTTTGCAGTCTTGATTTATGTTTACATTTGAACAAATTAGGCATTCTTACAACAGCAACAATTAGAAATGATAAAATGCAAGGGTGTTGTTTACCAACTGAAAGTGAAATGAGAAAAAAAGGAAGAGGAAGCCATGCATATAAATGTGATATTATTTCAGGAATAATAATCACCAGATGGTACGATAATAAATGTGTCCAATTATGCTCAACATATTGTGATCCAGATTCAATATCAGATGTTAAAAGATGGAATCGCAATGAAAAAAACTTTGTCAACATAAACTGTCTATTAGTAGTAAAAGAATATAACCAATGCATGGGAGGTGTAGATTTATGTGACATGTTAATTTTACTTTATCGCACTAATATTATAACCAAGCGTTGGTACATTAAAATCATGTTTCACTGCATTGACATTTGTAAAGTTAATGGTTGGTTGATTTACAGGCGTTATTGCAATCAATTAAATATTGCTAAAAAAAAAACAGCTGACATAACTTCAGTTTACAACACAAATTGCATTTAGCTTGTCTTATGCAGAGAAACCCCTACTGGCAGTTGGCAGGCAATCTAAAAGAAAATTGTGTAAGGATGTGACACCACAAAAGCGAAAGAATTCAGTTCCATTACCAAATAAAGATATTCAGCTTGATTGGTTAAATCATTGGCCAGAACATCGTGAGAAAAAATTTATTTGTCGCCTATGTAAGGTTGGAAACAGCAGAATTTTTTGCAAAAAAGGCAACATTTGTTTATGTTTAAACAAAAAAACAATTGTTTTTATTCTCTTCATGTAAAGTAATTATTTTGATTTGTTCAAAGTTTCTTTATTCAAACATAATTTTTTTTGTGATTTTTCCTTAACGGTTCATAACCGCCAAATGGCGGTCATTTGCCATTTAAAAACTGCTAATGGTAGCAAAAAAAAAATTCTGATTTGCAATTAATGATATAAAACTATGTTTTTTGCCAAAGGAATATTTTTTTACTCAATGTCTTCACATAGTCAACCATAAAGGGTTAATTGGATTAAAAATTTTGTAACTAACCGCTTTCAATGTGTGTGTGTTGGTACCTCATATTTTGAAAACACTCCATTTAAAAGTGGAATACCACATGGAACTGTACTATGACTTATATTGTTCTTAATATTTATTAAGGACATAGTTTATTGCACTGATGGAGATTGTGGTATTAAGCTGTTTGCAGATGTTATTATTATTTTTTATTCGCTTTTCGATAGTTGTTTTAACTAACGGAAAATAAACTTATAATTTTCCTAGATATTTTATAACATCATCCAAATATTTATATATATATATATATATATATATATATATATATATATATATATATATATATATATATATATATATATATATATATATATATATATATATATATATATATATATTCAATTGCAAAATATAATAAAATAAGCTTACTTGTATAATCAACATATCAACTGTCTCTGGATATAAATTAAGATAAACTAAACGACAAATTATAAAATAGAACGAAAGTCTTTAATACTTTATTTCAAAATACAATAGTTATTTGACTCTGAAACAATACTCATGCACATTATTTATAAAAGCGGTTTATAAATGAGATCAAATCTTTGTTTTAATAAGACAAATTTTTGTCCCAAAACAAATTTCTCGTTTGCAGGATATACTGCTATAAGTATTGCGTGTATTGAAAATATTTTTTATTTGCTTTATACAAAGCACCTAAAGCATTTATACAACGCTGTAATTTTCTAAATTTTCTAAATAATTTTTTACGTAGTAGTTTGCTAATTTAATCTTGGATTAGATTATTTTGGTTTTGTTAACTTAAAAGCATTTTGATTTTTTCATACTGTTAAAAACAAATCTACTGTTTAACTAAAATCTTTATTAGATAAGTGGATTGTTTCTAAGTGCTAATTTGAATAAGTTTGTTAAAAGTTTTTTAGAAATTTTTAATTGTTAATTTATATTAGATAGCAGTTTTTAATTTCTATCAAAAAGAATTAAAAGTATAAAAAACCAGAAATCTTTCAACATTGACGTTTCTCATATAAAAAGTTTTTGTCTCAACAAAAATACCAATAGCGGTCTAACGTTAACTGCATTAAACTACTGCCTTGTAGAAGACCTCTTACGGGATTGTTCTCAAATGAAAATACGCAAAATAGAAGGGGGTGGGGTAAAGAAGAGGGGATAGTAAATTTGTAAAAATTTGTTAAAGAGGGTTGTGGTATTCAACTTTGTAAAGCAATAGTTTATTTTTAAAAATTGTTGAAATTGCTTTATGAAAAGGTCTTCTGAGAGACTGATTTTATCAACAGCGGTATAGTATCAAAGAATAAGCAACGCCGTCCTACGCTTAGAACAAACTCTTGGTAGTTCATTTGTTGTGTCAATGATAAATAAATAACCCTTTCTTAAAACTTCGGTATAATTAGCAGGAATGAGGCGACTATATAGATTTTTGAGTTTTTTACACATTGTCAATGATCGAGTCAAGTTTACAATGAATTATTTACATAGCAAAAATTACCTAAAAAATTTAAAAAAAATCATAACATCAATGTTTTAATCTACCAATAACAAAAACAATTTTTTATTGGCAATCGTAATGTATAAAAAAAAAATATTTATATGACTGGGGCTAGACGAAGATAAAGTTAGTGTTATCACCAAGCCCACAGTTTTTGTGAAGTCTACTTACTATTTGTGAGATTAGTTTGAATTTTTTTTTGTTTCATCTTTAGAACTTAAAGATAAAACAAAAAATGTTTAAACTATTCTCGCAAATAGTAAGTAGACTTGACAAAAAGTTTTTTTCATTTAGCCATTGCTTAAAAAGTAATTTCGATAAGGTAGCAGGGTATGGAACAGGTTGCACTAGGTTACATTTTACCAGTAGTTAGGTGATCATAATGATATTCTGTTAAATCTCTTAAACAAAAATATTACTATATTGTTAAAAAATTACATAAATAAAAAATACAAAACAAAAATAAATACAAAAAAGACTAAAGCCTCAATATGACACAATTTATAATGTTGTGTAAATTTCTTCAGTTGCAGACAGTTAAAGTGTTAACGAGCCAATCCCATAAGTTTCTTTTTTTTGACAACCAATTTTTATGTGGATTGGCTAATGAGTAGCATAGAGGTCATATTTATATGAAAGATTTGTTAATTTTTTATTTTTTCTTGTTAGAAGTATTTGCACCCATGTTGTTCAAAAATACGCTGTCTGCGGTTTTTAACTAAATTTGATCAAATTTCTAATAAAGAGCGCAAATAGATTCTGATGTCAAATTCAATAAATTTTTTCAACAATACTTTTACTACATGTTCAAGTAACAAAAATAACGCTGTGCTTTTCAATTTAAGAAATTTATAGTATCTATATTTCACTGATTACAATACATAAAATAACTAAGGTTATTCTAAAGTGATTTTTTGTTGATCTATGAGGTCATTTACAGTCAGGAAACAAACCTTATTATTTTCACCTCATTTTGGTATCAAACAATGTATTTTTTATAAATAAATGTTATTGGAGCCTTGAATCAAAAAATCAGAATCGAAAATATATACCTTAAAAGTGTGGTTAAAAAGCTTTTGATTTTTTGTTGTAAATTAAACTAGATCAAAATGTATTAATGTATTTAAAAAGTATATACCAACACCCACTTTTTTTCTGATTATTTTAGGTAGATATATATGTATACATATATATGTATATATATATATATATATATATATATATATATATATATATATATATATATATATATATATATATATATATATAAATACATTTATATATATATATAAATATATATATATATATATATATATATATATATATATATATATATATATATATATATATTATATATATATATATATATATATATATATATATATATACATATATATATATATATATATATATATATATATATATATATATATATATAGATATATATATACAATGTATATTATACATATATATATGTATATTTTACATATATATATATATATATGTATATTACATTATATTATACATATATATATATATATATATATATATATATATATATATATATATATATATATATATATATATATATATATATATATATATATATATAATATTTAAGTGACATCTTTAACATTATGTGTAATAATCTTATAAGCATTAAAACATCATATACAGTATCGTACTATTTATTTCTTTTTTTACGTAATATTTCGGCTCATATAGTGAGAGCCATTATCAAACTGATAAAACCGTTAAAAAAACCGTTTAAAAATTATAATAAACCTAACCAAATGATGTCATTGCAACGTCAGAAATTCAACACTTTTAATTTTACAAAAAATGGTTTTCAATGGTGAGTCATCACCAAATTGCCATTGTCACGATTTAAAACGTTTTCTTTAGGTCTTGAACATTGAACACGTTGTATTTCAATAGCCTCACGAGTTTTTCTTGTGTAGTTTTTTGAAATAACAGAAAGCGTTTTAGGGTTCTCCCAGTTTAGTTTACCATTACAATGTTGTGAATGTTCTACTATTCCAGATGTTTCCCAGTTGGCTTTTGTAACGTTATTTTTATGTTCTTGAATTTGTGTGGAAATCTTTTTTCTTGTTTTATCAATATAACATGAACCACATGTGCAATTAAGTTGGTACACTCCTGGATGACTGTTCGGAGGCAGATTAGACTTGTTTCGGCAGAGTATATTTATCAAGGGATTACCAAAACGCAAGACTGTTTTAACATCGACTTTACGAAACTCTCTTCTTAGAACAAGGCTTAATTTTGGGATCCATGGTAAAGTAACAAGATTTTCGGTATCAAATTTTTGAGAACTAGATTTATTTGTGGAGTATTTATAATTTTTAGCAATATCTGAATACTGTTTATATGAATGTCCATTTTCAGTAAAAACCTTAATAAGAATATTATTTTTATCTTGAATATTATGTTCTGAACAAATTTTGTATGCTCGAGCTAAAAAACCTCTAAAAATACTAACTGCGATATTCGGTGAAATACATGATTTTGGTTTTATAAGTACGTTTGTAAGTGCATCTTTACGGTGTATGGGAAACTCATATTTGTGAAGGGAGTGATTGGTTGAAATACAAATATCTAAAAAATTTAATTGGTGTTGAGCATTTTCGTATTTGCATGTATATTGGATTGATTTATCTTGTGAATTTAAAAGTGTTAAAAAAGAATTTGCGTCATCAATATTATAAAGTCGAGCATGGCTAACATCAACAAAACGTTTATAAGACTTTGGTGCAATATTAAGATTTAAAGCCTGTTGAATAGCATTAGATTCAATATGTTGTAAATATGCTTCTGACAAGACAACCATTATGGATAGACCTATTGGACCAGAGTTTTTTAAAATATATATTTTGTCTACCCATAAAAATACCATTTAGTAATACAGAGATCAATAAGTTTATGAATGTCAACTAAAGATAATTTAGTTCGTTGTATAAGATCATCTCTATTTTTGTTTAGCATATCAATAATTGTAACAGTTGCTTTATCAAGTGGCACTGATGGATATAAATTAATAACATCAAATGACACTTGAACTTTGTCATTAATAAACATTAATTAAACGGTTTTTTTAACGGTTTTATCAGTTTGATAATGGCTCTCACTATATGAGCCGAAATATTACGTAAAAAAAGAAATAAATAGTATGATACCGAATATGATGTTTTAATGCTTATAAGATTATTACACATACTGTTAAAGATGTCACTTAAATATTAGATAACTTCTTCCTACGGTGGGAAGCTTTACAAAAATACTGTTCAATTACAAGTAGAAAAGACCAAGAACGCTGCTAGCAAAAACCAATGGATGTTTTTAGAGAGATGTATAAAAAATAATATCATACCTAAATCTTTTAACATTGATTCCTCAATAAAAACAAAAAACGGTTATAATTTAATGGTCGAATATAGGAAAAAATTATTAATTATTGCAAAAAATGACGCTAAGAAAAGATTTTACCAAAGCAAACGTATGGTTATCGAACTATCGAATGCAATCAAAAATATTGTGAAACCTGTGATATGCTAAACATAGAACGCATAACTGATAAATCAAGAGAAATTAAATTTGAACAAACAAAACAACACCTAATTCGTAAGTTCATTTTTCTTAACAACTATATTAAAAATAATGGTATAAAAAAATTTAATTCTTTGAATACTATTTCAATACCACCTACTAACCTGATAAAAAATCCAATATTAAATCTTTCGAATATATCAATCTCACGTGAACAGGAAAACTTATTATCTCTTGGTCCACAATTTATTCCAACTCAAAATAAAATTCCATTTATTGATATTATAACATCAACTGAGCAATACGCTTTAAATATAGAAAAAAATGTGAACGTAGAAAGAGCAGATTTTTTAAGACAGAATGTCAGCAAAACATTAACCAAATATTTAAGAGTGAAAATCAATAGCAATATTTCTAAAAATCAACGTCTAGCTATCAATGAACTAAAAAATTCAACCAACATAAAATTATATCCATTTGATAAAGGTAATGGATTTGCCATTTTAAATTCAGAATCAGCAATACAAAAAATAAAGGAACAACTTGGCAATGGCACAATATCTACAGTTGATCTAACTCAGAAGTTCCTAAATCTTATTCAACGTACCCTTAGTAAATTAAAAAAAGATAAAAAACTAGATAAAAATCATATGGTAAAATATATTCTTCAGATGCAATTCCACCCCGTTTGTATGGTTGTATTAAAGCACATAAAAGTGAAATAGGTTATCCAATGCGAATAATAGTTTCGAACATTGGCACACCACCCCATAAACTTTCGCAACATCTTGTTGAGATAATACAACCAACTTTAAATAAAAACGAATGCCGTGTTAAAAATTCATTTTCGTTTGTATCAACAGCAAAAGAATGGTTTATTAATGACGAAGTTCAAGTGTTATTTGATGTTTTTTATTTATACCTATCAGTGCCACTTGATAAAGCAACTGTTACAATTATTGATATGCTAAACAAAGATAGAGATGAACTTATATAACGAAATAAATTATCTTTAGTTGACATTCATAAACTTATTGATCTCTGTATTAGTAAATGTTATTTTTTATGGGAAGACAAAATATATATTTTAAAAAACTCTGGTCCATTAGGTCTATCCATAATGGTTGTCTTGTCAGAAGCATATTTACAACATATTGAATCTAATGCTATTCAACAGGCTTTAAATCTCAATATTGCACCAAAGTCTTATAAACGTTATGTTGATGATAGTCATGCTCGATTTAATAATATTGATGACGCAAATTCTTTTTTAACACTTTTAAATTCACAAGAAAAATCAATCCAATATACATGCGAATACAAAATTGCTCAACACCAATTAAATTTTTTAGATATTTGTATTTCAATCAATCACTCCCTTCACAAAAATGAGTTTTCCATACACCGTAAAGATGCAATTACAAACGTACTTATAAAACCAAAATCATGTATTTCACCGAATATCGCAGTTAGTATTTTTAGAGGTTTTTTAGCTCGAGCATACAAAATTTATTCAGAACATAATATTCAAGATGAAATTAATTTTCTTATAAAGGTTTTTACTGTAAAAGGACATTCATATAAACAGTATTCAGATATTGCTAAAAATTATAAATACTTCACAAATAAATCTAGTTCTCAAAAATTTGATACCGAAAATCTTGTTACTTTACCATGGATCCCAAAATTAAGCCTTGTTCTAAGAAGAGAGTTTCGTAAAATCGGTGTTAAAACAGTCTTCCGAATTGGTAATCCCTTGATTAATATACTCTGCCGAAACAAGTCTAAACTGCCTCCGAACAGTCATCCAGGAGTGTACCAACTTAATTGCTCATGTGGTTCATGATATATTTGTGAAACAAGAAAAAAGATTTCCACACGAATTCAAGAACATAAAAATAATGTTACAAAAGCCAACTGGGAAACATCTGGAATAGTAGAACATTCACAACATTGTAATGGTAAACTAAACTGGGAGAACCCTAAAACGCTTTCTGTTATTTCAAACAACTACACAAGAAAAAAAAAAAAAAATATATATATATATATATATATATATATATATATATTTATAGATATATATATGTATATATATATATATATATTTATATATATTTTTATATATATATATAGATTTATATATAATATATATATATATATATATATATATATATATATATATATATTTATATATATATATTATATATGTATTTATATATATATATATATTTATATATATATATATATATATAAATATATATATATATATATATATATTTATATATATATATATATATACATTTCCAGCTAAAGATAAATATCTCAAGAAAATATGTATGAAAGTAATTTTAAAATGTAGTTTTAAAGTTTAGAACTAACAGTTAAGTTTCGGATCAAAGTTCAAATTATTTGAACAAATCGAATTATTTTAAGTTATTTCTTCTTAACCAATAGTGATGAATATGGAGTAGCTTTTGAAGCTTCTCCAAGCACATAACACGCTCTATATTATCTTGAACTAAATATATTGTAAGCACAGCAAAATTGAATTTCTTACAATATTTTTTTTTAAAAACAAGAAAAAAATTTATTGTTTTGAGAATTAAATTTCTTAAACTATGGTCAATGGATTTACAATTTAACTGAGAGTTCTGATGAGTTGGCAGCAACTTTAAAGGGTTATACAATTTTACATTCTATTCAAAAAGTCTTAAGGAGTCTCATCCAAAGGCATTTTTTCAAACTGTTACAGTGTTTTTTAAAAGGGCAAATTTCCTTAAGAAGTTTTGAGAAAATTTGCCTTTTATAAAAAAAGCTGATTCAACTATGAACTAAAAAATCAAAAGTTCACCAGGAGTCTGGTATATTATGAAATCACAAGACCTTGTGGCTAGTTTTTTTAACAAAAAATTTTTTTTGAAGATTTTTACTTTTAGTTCTATCTTTTTTTTACATCATTTTAGACCTACCTTTGGGATGAATAAAGAACTTTTACTATTTCTATGTAGTGATCTCTGTTAGAAGATACTAAGGCCAGCACCATTGTTTACGAATCCAAAAACCTTGCATGGTTTTACCATGACTTTCATACCACCTCTGCAGCAGGCTCATGCTCAGTATAATGGCGTATATGCTAATAGTTTTGTTGATCTTAAAAGTGTAAATTAACATTTATGTAATGTAGATAAAATAAGGTTTAAAATGATACTGCTAAAAAATTATTACATCTAATTTTGACAAGATAAACTCAAAGTACAATTTTTATTATATTCCTACTGATTTTTAGAGAAATCAATCAATGGAGAAAATGAAATTGGTTTAGAGTTATGTTTTTGTTTCAGATTTTAAGCCTTTTTGCAAGTTTATGTTTTTAAATAACTTGTTACTTTTATTATTTTTAAATAATAAGACTAAAATATCGAAACTTATGACACTATAAGTTTAAAAACTGCAGAATCAGAAAACTCGCAGGTCAAGCAATACTGGGTATTGTTTGACTTGCGATTTTTAGGAGAAAATTAAACTCATTCATTTTATTTGACTATTTTATCACTCAGAATAAGAACCTGTCTGATTTTTTGAATGTAGATCTTGAACTTTTGTTTAGCAAAATGTCTTTGCCATAAACCTATCAGTGAAAGCACCGTTTTTATAATTTGGTCTGATTTGTTTTTTGGTCTGATATTTTTCCGCAACTTTGCAATAATCTCCGCAATTCTTAAAAATCTAATTGTAAATAACTTTAAAATTTAATTAGAAACTTATACACTTTGTTTTTGCATAAAGATATTTAAAAGTGATATAGTTTTATCCTTACCTTACTGTTTCTTAAGATTTTATGGACAATCAGGTTCCTAATAGTTTTGGGCACCAATAGAGTCTGTTATTCCAACCAGGTATCCTTACCACTCTGTTGATTAAATTGTACGAGCACCGTCTCATTATTTGTATCAACAATATCCCAGCTCTAATTCAGAGATTTAAATAGTTTATTCTCCAGCTTAACAATTTTATTTACGGCTACGGTTATTTGAAGTTCTTTGACATGAAGGGGAGAGAAGAGTAAGAAACTTTTTACCTCCCCCCTTCAAGGTTAGCTAACTTTCATGAGCGGCCATGAAGTTTAGCTAACCTTGCACAAATCCCTTTTAAATAGCTAGTGCTTGAAGTGGGTGAGGTGTCTGAGATAAATAGTATTTAACGAATTTTAAATTCCTGTGTATTGGGCCTCAATGTCATTGTATTTGAAAATTACGTTTTTTTAATTTCATAACAAATTTGTGCGTTTTTAAAATACCGCTAGTAAACAAATATAATAATAATAAAAATGCGCATAATCAGTATAGATTAAAACCTTCCATCTTTGTAATGACTTAAGTATATAGTTAATAATTTGTAAGTTTCTAATTTCGCCGATCGTTTAAAAATGTCCTTAAAAACTTAAAAAATGTAAAAATGTTTAAGTTTAAAAGAATGACGCGAGTATAAATAGTCATTCAAAGTAAAAAATCAAAAATTTATTAAGAATACAATACCTTGGGAACATTTTAAAATACTCCATCTATTAAAGTTTGTTCATGAGGGTCAATTTGGGATGGGCTAGTGTTTACAGGCAGTCTGCAGAGAAATTAAAACAACTTTTTTTTGCTTGATATTTGATGTTATTTGGCTTAATATAAATAGCTTGTAAATAAATCACAATCTAAATACAAATATAACCGAGTGTAGAATACCTACATTTATAATCATGATTATTTAAACATAAGCAAAGGAATCGAGAGAAATACAGTATTTATCTCGATTAAAACTTCTTTCTTAATTTTATGTTGCTTTTTAGGTACATTTTATGATGGTATAATAAGTTTATTTCAGAGCAAGTTCTGAAAAAGGTATAATAACTAGTTATACATAGATGAATTTTAAACGTTACAGCATGACTGATGGTTTTACATAAAAATAAATGCTACTATATACAATTTAATAAAACTATTATTAAAATGGTATTGCATGAACATGCTTTGCCATGTATCGTACATTGTTAGAAAAAAAACTAATCTAATAACTAACTAACAACTAATTTTATATAAATAAAAACTACAAAAAGATACCAAGGAGGCACCAAATTAAATTTATGTGAAAACTCCTGCAACTGTATATTTATTCCAATTTATGTCACATTACTTTAAATGTACTTTTTAAAAGTTTTTTTTTTTATTATTTATAAAACAATGTGAAACAAACTGTTCATTGTCTAAAAATATATGCTACTAATATACCATTCACATCTCATTGTAATTGACATATCATTTTTTAACCAGCTCAAATCTCACCCTCAATCCATTCACAAAAGCCCGCGCAAAACACAGAGAAAATCTGTTTATTTTAAATATTTTGTATATTTTTGATACATTACAGAAATTGTTTATATATTTGATCAATCTCTGTAAGCAATAATTTGTGATATAAAACTCAGGGTTAGAGGGGAGAAAAACTTTTCTTTCACTTTATGAAACATGAAAACATAAATTTAAAAATAAACTTGTCAGAATAAGTGTAAACTTACCAGATTTAAATTGCCCAAAAAGTTTACTTTATCAAAACTATATTTAATGTCATATTTTTAAATTAATATTTGTTAAAGTAATTTATTTCTTGCTTTTAATTATTAATCAGCAAAACCAACTCTAAAAAAAAACAGATAGTATTTTACTTCTCAAATCCCTTTGTTTTAAACAAAAATAACATAAATAAAACATGTCAAACTAAAAAAAATTATTGTTAAAGGTTTCGTCTTTTTACTAATACTGATACTATAAAAAATTAAACCATTATGAATGAAAAACTACAACGCAAAAACAAAGGTGGAAATTATTTATGTATTCTACACATATTATTCAAATTATTTCCATTTTTTTAAAGTCAGTATTGCTATTATATTCATATGAAATTCTCACTGTTTTACATTTCTACCATTTCTACCATTTCTACCATTTCTACCATTTCTACCATTTCTACCATTTCTACCATTTCTACCATTTCTACCATTTCTACCATTTCTACCATTTCTACCATTTCTACCATTTCTACCATTTCTACCATTTCTACCATTTCTACCATTTCTACCATTTCTACCATTTCTACCATTTCTACCATTTCTACCATTTCTACCTTTAAAATTTTAATCTTACTATTATACTTTTATAAAAATATAATATTAAAAAGCAATTCTTGCTTATTAAGTTGCCATAATTTTTATCAATTAGGCTAAAACTTTTTTTAACCATATTTGATTATGGAAAGCTTGCTATAACCTAAAAAAATAACGTTTTACTGGTAATATTTGATGTTAACAAGGTTTAGCTGGAACAGTAAATTATGTTGCTAACAAGGTTTAACTGAACAGTAAATGAATAATTATTATAGCAAAGAAATATTAAAATACAAATAACATTGACATGAATATTAAATGCATTAGACTTGAACTTATTGTTATCCCATCGGGCATTTGTTTTTAAAAGTTACGTTCTAAATGTATTTTAAATGTCTTTTAAACGTCTTCTAAACATTCTTACGTAAAAAACGTTTAAACGACGTTTAAAAGACGTTTGAAAAACGTTTAAAAGGCATTTAGAACGTAACTTTCAAAAAAAAATGCCCATAGGGATGATAAAAGTTAGCGTCATTAACATAACTTCAAACTCTTAGTAAACGAGGCTAACGTTTTATATCTTTTTTATAACTTTGTACATACACATTTATAATATCTTATTATTATGTAGTAATAGCAAAATACAGAAAACATAGATATGACATGAAAATTATTTTTCTAGTACATTTAAACTTTATCTTATGATTAAAATAAGCATCATTAACAGTAATCGAACTCTTAGTCATCGAAGCAAACGTTTCATTTATTTTTTTATAACTTTGTAAATACTCATTTAATATTATTTTTATTTATAAGGTTTATAAATTGGATTTGTATACGCATGAATGCCTGTCAACCTGTCATACAAATATACTAATAATAAATTGCTTTTTCTTCTTGTAGATAATTGTCTAGATTTGATGTCGATCCTTGTTTTCTTCACTCTGGATTGTACTTAGAATAGACATGATCCAGCGGGAATTTGTTAGAAATTACGTTCTAAAAGTATTTTAAATGTCTTTTAAACGTCTACTAAACATTCTTACGTAAAAAACGTTTAAAATGGGGTTTTAAAAACGTTAAAAAAAACATTTAGAAAGTAACTTTTAAAAACGAATGCCCGTAGGGGATGTTTGTCTTTGTATCCGAGGTGTATAACTGAACATTTATCTACATTAAATTTTCATCCTCCACTTAGTTGCCCAGTCAACCTTGATATCACTATCATTTTGAAGTACGGTGTGTGAATGCAAATTAGTAAGAGGGTAAAATATTTTAAGATCGTCAGCAAAAATTACTGCATTTAAAGCCATTATATTGGAAATATCATTAACGTATATAATAAATAATAGAGTTGACAGTATAGAATCTTGGTAAACTCCACTTTTTACTGGTACCCAATCAGAGTAATTACCATTTATCATTACTCCTTACATACCATTATCATTACATACCGTTTATCATTACTCTTTGTCTCGATTTGTGAGAAAGTTTCTAATCCAATAGAAAATCGAACCATTAATTCCATAGGTTTTTGGTTTCAAAAGAAGATACTCATGTGGGACTTTGTCAGATGCTTTTTTAAAGTCAAGGTAAACATTATCGACGGGAAGACCTTTATATAAATTAAGCATCCATGTATTGATTACATTAGGAAGATTTGTTTCACAAGAGCGCCCCGGATAAAAACCGTGTTGACTAGGAGTTAGCAGATTATTTTTTAAGGTTTGCAGACTTTTACATCCCTCAGAATTAGGTCATATTTTTCGGTTACCGGATCATTTTTTATTCTATATATTGTCGCAAACTTTAGCGGACTCTATGTCCCTAAGTCCTAGGGATGTTAGAATTATTATTTATTTAAGTTAAGTTACAAGTACTAATAACATTTTTTTAAATAAAGCGAGTACCATCTCTTTCTCCCTTTTTATTTTATATTGAATTTAATATTTTTAACTCTATTTTAAACTGACTCATAGTCAATCCATTAACTCTATTCAACTATTAGAAGTTTATATTAAATAAATTTATTAAATAATATATAAAATTATTTGGGTATTTATTGAAGAAAACCTTCTTTTTTTGGTAGATATCTACACAAATAATTGAAAAATCTAGACTGAAATATAATATATTCAATTTAGATTTTTCATTTTTTTTTTGTAGATATCTACAAAAAAAAAATGGTTTTCTCCAATAAATCCCACAATAATTTTTGTAGTAATATAGACTATATTATAGTGTAATAGTTTTTATATTAACATATTTAAGGTATAGCATAGCTCCACTTTTATTAGTGGTACCCATGTTGCTTCTGGATTTAAATAATGATAGAAATCCAGAAGCAATAAGGAACTTATCCTTCCAGTTTATTCAGTAAAAAGGTAGGTTTTTTCGGTTTAATATCACTGTAACTGATGTGAAAATCTTCAATAAATGTATTTCAATCAAAGCTTTGTATTTCAATAAAATGTATTGGTCAATCCAAGTCACAACTAAAGAGGTTTTATGTAATACTGTTGCAATGTGTACAAATTATTTGTCACAAACCTAGGATCACCCTTTTTGCTTCCCTTTTGAAATTAAAACTCAACACCTTAGATAAGAGAAAAAATGTTTATGCAATAAAAGTTTTAAAATCTGCGTTATCAGGAATATACCATCCATCTATATCATGTTTACAAAAAATAAAGATTTAAAGCTTATAGAGTTAAAGTGAAAAAAGTGTTCAAACATTAATAAATGTATGTAATGTACTGTTATTAACTCATAGTTCTGCTATTATTTAAAATAATAATCTTTAATACAGCTGTATGTATTTTCGAGTTTTTTATTATTTCATTATATATTCATTGTTTTTGTGTTTCTCTTTAATAAATTCAATTTATGAAATAAATGTTAACTAAGTTTAACTATTAACTTTCTTATTTTAATATTTTTAATATTTGTAATATTTTTATTTCTTTTTTATTTTAATATTTGTGCTTTTTTTTAGTCTGATTGCAAAGAATATTTTTATTTTATCTGATGTTGTTTATTGATGTATCATAATTTATGATTGGTGTATCTTAGTTTATGATTTTTTTTGTTTTGGCGACTTTTATTATAACTATCATGAAAGTTTATCTTTTCATTCTGATTTAAATTATCTCTAAATATTTTATTGAAACAATAAAAAACATAAAAAGCAGGCAACGTTTTTGTTTAATTTGTTCATATTGGCATTTTAGTTTTAAGTATAAAGTTGGAAAAATCTTGCAAAATTTATTTTTTGGTTTGGTAATGTTTGGGAACAACTGTTAATTTTAAAAAAAAAAAGGAAAAAGAAAACTGAAGAAAAAACTGCAGAAGTGGATTTGGACACTCATCTTATGAATGCATACATTCTGCATGAATTGACTAATCTTGAATAATGACAATTAAAGATTATAGGCACGTGTTGGTTGTGATACTGTATTATCATCATGTTATCACGTGTTTGTTGTGATCCTGTATTATCATCATCATAACTGCAGAAAAGATTCTTTTTTACCTCTTTGCTGCAGTTATTATAATGTGTACACTCTGATTATGTGAGTATAACCGTGATGTGTTTGATTGCCTAGAGGAACACCTTTTGGCAAAAGATTACAATATGAATGAGATAAAATATTTATAAATGAAGCTTGAAGGAGGGATATCTATGTCCATGTTTCTCAGGTCTTAAAAAAATTTCTGGCACTTGAACTGCAGCAAAATATCAACAGGACTGGAAGTCGTGGCAAACAAGCTTTAACCTGCAAAAACTACTCAAAAATGTTTAATTCAGATCTACTCTGATTAGATCTAAGTTTAGTTCAGATCTACTCTGAATATTTTTGTATAAGTAGGAGTTGGTCTAACTGTCTGCTCATGCTCAAAGTGCTTAATTTAACAACAATAACAAAAATTTTAATTTGAATGCAAAAACAATTAGTTGTTTTTGGCAACATTACAACAGTGTGATAATTTTTGGAGGCTGGCTGCAACCTTTGCTTGTTTACTTATATTTTAAGCTACTAATATGCAGATATTTATGTTGTGTATATGATTCTATAAAGCTCTTACTTATTATAAGATCGTTTGTTCATCATAAGTTGAACTTTCTTATTATATGATTGTTTACTCATTATAGGTTGAATTTTCTTACTTAATTTATACGTGAACTCGTTTAATAACTAGAGTTTTTGCACATAATTATAGATTTGAATAAATTAATGTTAAGTGATTATTTTATTATATTTATAGTGTCAACTTTTTCCCGGATCAACGATGCGACAAAAAAAATTGAATCGAAAGTGGCTCCATGTTTTAACAAGGCAAGAGATCGCTATAATGGTCAAATGTGGTGAGGTATGTAAATGACTGATGTTTCATTCGATGAGAAAAATAACAACAGTTAGAAGGGGATTGAAGAGGATGGTGAAAACGATTCTCAACAAAAAATCGGCAGATTTTAAATAAGTATAAATATGTTTTTAATAAATATTTGTATGAATACTCTAAATATAAATTTCAATAAATAGTAATATAAATTATTTAAATGATGTTTTCAAAATTTTATTAATAAAAAAACTTTCAAAAAGAACCACGCTATACTACTCATCTTTTGATTAGTAGCGTGTGGTGTTTTTTTGTTGTCGCAATACGACCATCCCTTAATGAACCCTTATATTTGGTGCAGACATTTTTATCAAGTTCCCTAAAGTATTTTTAAAGCGGATGGAAGTGCCGAATATAACTTTTTATTTCTTTTTTTTTTTAATTCTGATTCACTCCCAACAAGGCTGCAAGCAACCACAACTAAGTTGAGATTTACTTTGCTGTTTGATGGACAACGCGTGATGTTAGTATGACTTATCTGGTTTTATATGTTTCAGTGAAAAACAATTTTTTAAATGAGCCATGGGTCTAAACTTTAGTTAGGGGCATATGGATTCATTTTTAGTTTGATACAATGTTTATCGCGTAAACTATAATCACGTAAATATATCTCTTTCGCCAAGATGTTTTGTTTGCTTAAAGAAAACTTTTTTTATTGCATAGTATAGGTTTAAGTTTATGCATAAAAATGTTTGCTTTGCAACACAATAACTTTATTAAATGGTTTTCATGCACTTTTAAGATTCCCAAAAATAATGGAAATGCGCCAAAAAAAATCTGTATTTTGAAGTAACTTAATCCTCAGCGATATGTTTACATATTCATATCTTTTTTTAATATCTGAGCCTCCATATGCTTACAAGTGTTATGCTTATGCAAAAAAAAAACATGAATTTTCTACAAAAAATATTCTTTTTATTGCAAACCTTCATACTACGTTTAATCTTCTGTAAATACCAGATTTAGAAGTGCATGTGCATTTTTTATGGAACTAAAACAGGCTATCCACGTCCACTAATTTGTGTAGTATAGTTTTTATTGAAAGCCACAATGGAGTTTTTAGTAATTTCTCAGACAAAAACAAAATTACATATAATGTATATATATATATATATATATATATATATATATATATATATATATATATATATATATATATATATATATATATATATATATATATATATATATATATATATATTTGTCTTTCAAATTGCTCAAAACACCTCTGATTTGCTTTATACAACACAAATTAGTGGACGCGGATAACTTACTTTAGTTCCAAAAATATTTACATGCACTTTTAAATCTGGTATTTACAGAAGATTAAACGTAATATAAAGGTTTGCCATGAGAAGAATTTTTATTGTAGGAAATACATGTTTTTTTTTGTAATGTCAGTTAAATCAATAAACCAGCATATTGATAATATCAATATGCTAGTATATTGATTTGATTCACATAAATAAGCTATAATCTGGTTTCACCGCAAGATTAAGTTAATTTGAAGTTTTAAATTCCATGTTCGGTTTTGTCTTTCTCTTTTTTCTTTAATTTTCCTTTATATTTATTTATTTTTTTTTGCCCCCATAAAGTACTATTCACAGAGCAATACGAAAAAGCATTTAACAAGAAGTTCACGCGAACCATGGATCCCAATATTTAAAATGCGGAAGGTTTAAATTTATTTCGATTAAATAATATTTCTAAACAGTACTTTATAGAAGGTGGTAAATCATAAAAAATAAATTGTTTTATAATATGCGGTTGTTATCGGACAAAATAAAAACGTCAATAACTTATTTATAAATAAAAAAACAAACTACTATTATATTTTTTTAAATAAAGCATTTATCTTTTAATAAAAATATATAATTCTTTATATGAAAAAACACCACCATCTGCAATTGATCTCAATTTTGCTCTGACGCCTTTCATATGCGACTGTAAAAAGTTTAAATCAATTTCTTGTAGTTTTAGTTTAATGCGATCAGTCAAAACTAGCTCTGTTGAAGCTTGCAAATCTCCCTCGTGAACCTTCTGTGCCAAATGTCCTTAAAAATTTTCAATTGGTTGTGCTTGAGGCACATTTGGGGGATTGGACTCTTTATCAACGTAATAGACATATTGGTCCATCCAATTTAGAGAATCTTTAGAATAATGAGAACTTGCTAAATCTGGCCAAAATAAATAGTTAAAGTCTCCATGATACTTGTGAATGAATGGAAGAAGTCGTTTTTCTAAACGTTCATTAATATAGATCGATGAATTGATCGCTACAGCCTTGGAAGTGCGAAACAATGTCTCGGACATACCAAGGTCAGACTATCCACATTAATAATTTTTTTGGAAATTTCTCTTTTCCTATAAAACGAACACTTTCTGGGCATGTCTTTTTGTTGTTTGTGTAGTATCCAGAATTTCCAGGCATGTTGTCCCCTGCAAAAAAAAAGGATTTTTCGTCATCGATGACTAGAAGCGATTTTGTGTTATAGAGTTGGTTAACTAGTTTCCTGCTTCTTTTCTTTGCCTTTATTTGTTGTTCTATAATGTATTTTGGAGTCTTTCCACGTTTTCTATATTTAATATTCATTTTTTTTAACTGACGACCAATTGTCGATTGATTTACACCGAATTTAATACCAATTTTTCTCTGACTGACCCCTTTTCGATTGTTGACAAGTCTCGTTCATTCGGCTTTCTTTTCTCTTGTCCAGGATGTCGGACGACCAGGGTGCTTTCTATCAGAAAACGATTGAGCAGTTTCAAGTTTTTTTAGGTTATCATATATTGTACTTCGAGCAAATCCTTCCTTTTCAAAATGATTTACGATTTTTTTTTTTTTTATATTAGGTTTATTTACAATAAACATTTTTATTCGCTTTCAAAAAGATTCTTGTTCAGCTGCATTTAACCTCATTTAAAAAAATTGTGTTTCAAATAATAAATTTTATATTTTATGCCTACGCATTTTTATATATTTTATGTATATTTATTATATATTTTATGCCTATGCATGCCTCTGTTTATGCCTAGGCATAAAACCACAAAAACTAATTATTATGCTCAAATAATGAAATTAGGATTTGTCCGATAACTTCCGTATCAGCCGTTAAAATTATGGAGTATTTAAAATGTCAGTCATTTTTATGTAAGAAAGAGAGAAAAGGTCATCAATAGGGACATTTTAAAATTGAAAAAAAGTAGTTATTGGGCGGGTCCAGACGGCATCAAAACTTATATTGGATTAAAAGGAGAAGGGTTGAATTTTAGCCCTATGTATTTAGATTTTTACAGAAACATAAAGAAATTACTTAAAATTACATTCAAGTGAGCTATTATTTTTTTGTCTAAAAAGTTACTTTTCCCTGCATTTTTAAGGTAAGAAACGTAAATTTATAAAATATTTTCCTTTTTACTCTGAAAGCTTGATTAATATTCTTTTAACTGATTGGTGTACAATAGCTAAAACTGGTTTGTGATACAAGATAAAAGGATAAAAGTTAAAAATTATCGTTTTTTTGCTAAAAGATTTTTTTAATTAATTAATTTTTTTTAATGACAACTTTGAACAGCTGCGGGGAAGCGTAAAGTGGTTTAACCTTTTTTTTTTTAAGAAAATGAAAATGTGGTCCGGTTGCAACAATCTTGCCCAAATTTTTTCAAATCAGATTTTTACAAAAATGGAGAACATGCCGTTTTTTGATTATTTCCAATAACTGTGAAACGGAGATCTCCGTTAAATTAATGGAGTATTAGTTCGACGGATTATATCCGTGAGGGTAAAGTGTCCTAACTCCTGCCACAACTTTACAATTTCGTTTCTGAAAGAAATGCCACATTTTTGCAATTTTTTTTTCTAAAAATATGTTAACAAATAGGTCTTCAAGACAATCATACACTGTTAGAAAGATATACCTTTCAGCACTCGGGTCTTAATTTTATTTTTTATAATAAAAACTGCGAAGACAAACAAAGATAACAAAGTTAAAAGAATTCTACCAAATTACAGCAAATTTGACGAAATATCAGCCTGGCTTTGAATTTTTTTCGATTCTATTTCAAATCGGAAATAATGCAAATGCTCATATTTTAAACTATATCAAAGTTAATTCTTAAATATATTAACCAATTCAAAATATTAAAAAATTCTAAATATTATAAAGCGAAAAATGTTTTTAAACTTTTTGTTTTAAATACTCAGCTTTTATCATGCAAGTAACATAAACAATTTATATTAAATGATGTAACCTTATTAACATTAATATCTTACTTGCCACAGGTATTACATTTCAAAAAATTAAACTTAAAATGAAACTTGTTAATTGACTTGAATTTGGTCGCTTTATCCTACACGATTGAAACATACCGTAAGTTTAACGGCTACAAAGTTGAAGTCACAGGATCCTTCATACCATTGAAATAAAAAACTATTTCGGTTATCCTGACCTAATTGCCATGATGTTTAACAATTGCCCGTAATTTTTTTGTTACAAAATAAACATAACCAAAACATTTTGTAGTATTTATTTTAAAAGGAACAAAGGAACGGGTTTTGTATGGGGTCAAAAAAAATAAACCTTTAGTAAAATAAAAAATAACACTTTGTAACAAAAATCGTACATCTTCATGTATAGCACGTTAACTAAGTGATACACTAAATATAAACTAAACTTTGAGTTGTATTTAGCGAGTGTTAATCTCTGCTCAACGACTCCGTAGTCAATTTTTCGTACTGTAAGGCATGAACATCTTGCATAAACTGACAAAATATATTGTTGATAGATTGATAACCAATATATTCTACTTTATTATTGGGACTGAAACGGGTTTTAATGTCCTCCATACAGTCTAAACATTTAAGTAATTTCTCTTTAAATTTTAATAAATATAAATTTGAATAATGTTGACCAATGTGTCAATAAATGTGACGCTGAATTTTATGAAACATGAACAAATAATTATTATATAATACACTAAAATGAAAACAAACAAAAAAAATTTCTACATGCGTCAACTCCGTGAACTTAAGAAAAGTATTTCAATAATTTGTAGTAAAAGGAGTAATCCATTGTTCTATTCTCTCATTTCTTAATTTAATCCATATCTGTTACGAAGATACTGTAAACTGTAATACTGGTGATACTCCGTTAATATTTTTAACAGATTTTTTAGAGTGTATTAGCATTGGAAAAAGAATCAAGTGTAATGAAATAAAATAATTGTGACATTGCCTTGAAAATATAGTGTAATGACTTTATTGCTTTAACATTATAAAAGATAAATTTGGAAAAATCTAAACAGGTAACAATATTACTGACAATATTACATATATACAATAAAAAAATATAACCTTATAACACACTTATCTTATCACAGCGTTATCTTTTTGACTTCTTAAGACTATCAATCTATTTTCTGTGTGCAAAGGTAGACAAGCATCTAAAGAAAATATATTATTTAATATACATGTAAGCATCATATAATGATGAATTAAATGTATCTCATTATAAACTAATAAAAAAAATTTAACTTAACTTCTTTAATCTTACTATCCTTAGGCACTCTTATAAATTAACAGACGTTCAGCTGCTATAAAGGTTTAAAAAAAAATTTGGCTATGAAAATAACCGTTTTTTGAAGTAGCATTGCTTATCATTTGTTTATTTTTCTCCCTCAACTCTGGAAAATGGTCTCTGATTTCTTTGCTGAAATATAAGACTTCAATATGGTAATGGAAAGAGTTTAATATGGTCTAAATATAATATAAAATGCTAATAATAACTAATCAGTACATTAAATTTTGTGTATAACTCAACTTATTTCTAGTAAAGGTCATTAAAGAAGCTTTGTGTAATTATAAACTTATTTACCAAGTCATTAGTTATTTGCCAACATTCTGTAGCAATCTTGACATTTCCAAAGTTCATTTTTGTTATCAAAACAACTGTGCTTAATTTTTTCGCAATCTTGATGAAACCAATTTTATATTGATTTTAGCAGGACACATGAACTTTTAATTATCTTGTAAGATAACGTAGTTCTTTTGAAAACAGTGATCATCCATCTATAATTAAACAGTTATACAGAACATATAAGGTGGATTATGCAACTTATTTTTCAAAATTTAATTTGATTTTAAAAGTTATTAAAGAAAAGAATGATACCAAAGATTTAAAAGTATTGTATTACGTTAGTTTATCTTTTCTTTAGTTGATAACTTTTTTTTTTAATGAAATACTTCTGTTGAACCTATGATGACAATCTAAAACTTTACATGAAACTCTTATGAAAGGCATCCCAGAATAACTAATAGCAAAATCAACCCAAAGTACATTTTGATTCTTTGTAAGAATGTCTAAAGCATAACTTTTTTTATATTTTTTTTTTATTAAAATATAAAAAAATTGATAGTGAACTGACTTAAAATAATTTAAAATATATCATTTTGAACATTTTTATATCAAAAAAACCAGCACACCAGTCCTTCCAAAATTATTATTTGCCTTAAACACCACAAATTGTATTGTTGTTGCTAACTCATATTTTTTTACATATTGACGTGCTTCTTTGTGAGTTTTTTTAATTTAATGATCTTCGTATGTTGAAATTATAATTTAGTTATGAGTTTAAAGTTTTATTATACACAATTTAAGATTACTTGGTATAATTTGTGTTTATGGCAAAATAATTATTTATTGATTGACTTATTTCAGGCTCGAGATATAACAAAGGATAATTTGCTAAAACATCATACAGAATTCTATAGTATTGCAAATAAAGTATCACAAGATGCTACTATACTGTCAATGCTTATTATAATCAGTGTTAAAAGATTCAGAGTGAAATATAATAATGGAATAAAGTTAAGAAATATGAGTATTGAGTACTTTTTATGCTGCGAGTGAATTAAAGTACGAGTTTGCCAAGCTTCATTTTGTTTAGTATTGTGTAAGTATAAAATTACTTTACTTTTAATTCAGAAATAGAATTTATATTTTGTTAAAAAAAATTAATGAGTAAAAGTTAATATTTTATTAATTTATTCCAGCCATAAAACCTGATAGAGTTTTAAGAATTGCAAGACACTGGTATAAACATGGAACAACCAGACCTGAAAATAGAGGAGGAGACATGAAGAAAATAGCTTTTTCTGAAAAGAAAGAAGTTATTAAAAACCATGTTCAGTCTTTTAATTGCAGAGCAAGTCATTATGGAAGAAAAGGTGCTCCAGGACGTAAATATTTGCCCTCTGATTTAAATATAAAGCGGATGTACGAACTTTTTTTGGATAAAAACAATTTAGCTTTTGGATACCCAGCAACAGATACATGCTCTACATGTCAAACATATATGTTGGCTATGAAAAACCAAAATATTACTGATAACCAAAAAAAATTAAAAACTGCTCTTTTCATTCTTCATAGAAGGAAAGCCAGAAAATTTTATAGTCTTCTCAATGATATTCATCCCAATGAGATCACTATCTGTTTTGACATGATGGAGAACCTTGTACTACCAAAATTATCAATCGGAGAAGCCTACTATTCTAGACAGCTTTATTTTTATGTCCTTGGTGTTGTTATTCATAAAGGTGATAAGTCTCAGTCTGTTAACGATATATATTTTTTTACTTGGATGGAGTGTGAAAATAGGAAAGATTCGAATATGATCTGTTCAGCTATAGAACATCTACTTAAAAATGTTTTAAAAGATAAATGTTTCAACGCCTCGTCACTTCTTATGTTTTCTGATTCATGCTATGGCCAGAACAAAAACATAA